>NC_004329.3:92500-122500 GCF_000002765.6 Plasmodium falciparum 3D7 | reverse complement strand
AAGAAAATAAGAGAAAGGAATAATACCCACTCATAATATATAGATATAATATATAAGTACGTTTTGTATATTTTCTCTCTCTCCCTCTCTATAAATATATAAAAATAAATAAATAAATAAAAATATATATATATATATATATATAAATATATATTTATTTTTGGATAATAAAATAAATTTTTAGTGTATAATAAATAATTATCGTGTTATATTTTTTTGTGATATATATATATATTACTGTGTGTATTATAAGAAAAGAGATATAGCGAATTCTTAAGAGATTTACATATATATTTATATATATGTATATATTTGTGTAGATGTTGTAATATCTTGTCACACATATATATATATATATATATATATATATATATATATATAACAATATATATTTATACATATATTAATTTTTGTATCTGGTTATACCATCAGAATGAGCAAGCTGTGTATTAATGAGTGTATTCCGTACGTTCAGAAATATGAATGGGGTAAAGGAAAAGATGGACTGGTTTATGAAGTGATGAAAAATATAGTGCAAGATAATCATGATATTATAAAAAAAGAAATAGATCATTTGGAGTATTTGAGAGAATATATGGATGAGTATGATGATAATAAAGATGATGAGGAAGACGTGGAAAAAGATGATGGTGTAAATAATAATGATGAGGAAAAAAATGGGAAAGACAAGAAAAAAAAAAATAAAGAAAAAAAAAATAATGAAAAGGATGGAATGGATAATGATATAAATAATGTGTCAAAAAATATAAGGGATAATAATAAAAGTAATGATGATGATAATAATAAAAATAATAATAATAATGATAAATATGCTGAGCTTTGGATTGGTAATCATGATAAAAGTCCTAATTTAGTTGTATATAAAAATAGTTTGGTAAAAATTGAAGAATTTTTAAAAATATATCAAAAAAAAAAAAATAAGAAAAGTAAACTTATGAAATTTTTTTATAAAAAAGTAGAAAACACGAAAAATAAATATATGAATAAAAAAAAGTTTTCAACAAAATCAGAAGATATTATTAATAAGAATAATAATACTACTAAAGGTAGTACATTAGGTGGAGAAAATGATTTGAAAAGATATTCAGATATTGAATTTGCTTCTTTAAATAATGATAGTACAAAAGAAAAAGAAGATATGAATGAACAAGAACAATTATTAGAAGAAGAAGAAGTGGATAAGAATACCTTATTTCCATATTTATTTAAGATGTTATCAATATCAAAACCTTTAAGTATTCAAATACATCCAAATGAACAGCAAACATTATATTTGAATACAATGAATCCTCTTTTATATAAAGATAAAATTTTTAAAACAGAAATGTGTGTTTGTATTAATTCAATGACTCTTTTGTGTGGTTTTATGAACATTTTTAAAATAGCATTTCTTATAAGAAATATTAAAGAATTGAATGATTTTTTTTTGAAAAGAGGTCACCAGCTTAACCAAAATTGTGATAGCACACATCAAAAGAAAGCGGATGAGCTTAAGTTTGATAAGAAGGGTCCAAATGAAATTGTTTTGAAGGATGATACGAATTATAATAAGAAAGATAACACGAACGGTATCACAAAGGATACATTGGATGATAACAAGGAAAAAAAGCACACCGACGATAACATCAGTAAAAATAACCATAAAAATAATAACAATAATAATAATAACAATAATAATAACAAAAGTAATAACAATAATAATAACAAGAACAATAACAAGAACAATAATATAAATAAAGAAAACAAAGTAGAGAGTGGTGTTGAACTTGCCTTAATAACCCAGTTGTTGTCATCTTCGCCATCTGCTTCTTCCTCATGTGGAAATATAAATATAGATTCAGGAAAAGATGAGAAAAAAGATATGTTTTATTTATTTGATTTGTTTTATTCTAGCAAGGATGATCATGTGGAAGAAGTATTATCCATGTTATCAAGAATATACATTTATATTATAAACTATGCTTTAAAAAGAGGTAATGGATTGAGTTATGATGTTATATCTGTTATTGATAATTATGCAGAATGTATACAAAAGTATGTTTATGATGAGAATTTTTATTCTTCCTTTTATAAGAATGAGAAATTTTTAGAACTTAATATTAACCTAGGAAATCTTATTAAAGTCGAAAAAGAAAAATTACAAAATAGCTTGAGTGAAAATAAATTTAATACAGATCTTACCGAATCTGATATGGATGAAGTAGATGAAGATGAAAAAGATGAGAAAACCATAAGTGATGATGGTGTTGTGGATTCATATGATGTGTCAAAAAAAAAAGATAAAAAAAAAGTATCACTAGAATATGAAAAAGGGATGGATAATAACAATGATCAATTGGATAAGCAAAAAAAAAAAACATCAAAGGGAACCACCACCACTACCACCACAAACAACAATAACAACAACAATAATAATAATAATAATAATAGTTGTAGTAGTAGTAATAGTAGTGCTATGATAAAAGGAATTCATTGTGAATATGATAAAAAAAAAACTGATGATGACGGTACAAAGGTGTGCGAAAAAGAATGTGCAACGGGATGCTCAAACGAATATACTAATGTATATGATAATTTGAACAAACAAAATGATCCATATTTTATAAGTAGAAAAAAAATCAAAGCTTTTTATGAACACATGTATAAATTCTTAATATATCGTATTCTATTAGTAGAAAATGATACCTTAAATGAATGTGTTACTTCTATAATAGAAAAAAATGAAAAATATCAATCTTTTATAAATGATGATGAGACTTTTAAGAAGAAAACAGAGAAATTATATGCTGATATATGTAAGAAAAAGAATTATGAAAACCTATGTAAAGAAACGGAAAATTTTATTATCCATAGTATTTTTGAACTTTTAAAAAATGTATCAATGTATTATGCTAATGATGGAGGAAGAATTTTCCTTTTTATTTTACAACTTATTAATTTAAACGATGGAGATGTTGTATATATAAAACCCGGTGTTATCCATTCCTATATTTCTGGTCATTGTTTAGAGTGTATGACAAATTCTGATCTTGTTATCAGAGGTGGATTAACAAATAAAGAAATCGACAAATTAAATTTTATTAAATATGTTAATTATAAAAATAATTATCCTATTATTTTAGAAAAAGAATTTATTAATTATAATATTATGTCTTATAGTTATCACAGAATGAAACATTTCAAAATTTTATGTATTACCATCAGACCAGGAGAAGTCATTAATTACGTTTTTTCAGAAAAAAGTTTCACTTCATGTATAGTACTTTCAACCAACAGAAAAGTTAAAATCAAAGGAAAGAAAAATGATAAAAAAAAAGCAAGTATTAAAAATGTACGAAAAGGTATGATACTCTTTATAGCCCCCAGTGTTATGGTAACTATATCTAATTTGTATGCCAATCCAGAAGATGGAAATAAGGAGTTTGTGATATATTGTGCAACTTCATAAGGGTCGATTAAATAAATAAATATATATGTATATTATATATATATATATATATATATATATATATATTTATTTATTTATTTATTTATTTGTTTATATTTATTTTTAATTTTTGACGATGAAGGGATGATGGTGGAAAATAGCTAGCTATTTGAAGAATATACATATTTTTTTTTTTTTTTTTTTTTCGAGCGCATTTAAAATTGAAAAAGCTAGCTGTGTTTGTTCAGAATTATATAAGTAGTTTTATTTTTCTTCTTTTATTTACTAAAAGGATCAAAGTTATAGAGTTTTTTTTTTTTTTTTTTCTTTACCTATATATATATATATGATAACATATTTTATTTTATCTTATCAGTTTTTTTCTTTATTTGATATATATGATATATATTGGATATAATATTTGATTTGGTTTTATTATATTGTATTTCGTTTTATTTATTTATTTATTTATTTATTTATTATTTTTTTTTTTCTTGATTATTGTAGTTATTATTTTTAATAAGCATTTCAAGTTTATGGTTTTTATTTCGTATTTTATATGAGAAAAAAAAAAAAGAAAAAAAAAAAGACCAAATGTGGTTTATTTATATATGTGTTATTTATTTTGATTTATGATTTATAATATTTAGTATGCTTTATATTTAGATCCGGTTTAATAATTTTGCGCTTTATAAAACATATTCAAGGATTCATATAGTTTTTCCTTAATTTTTTTAAGAGAGTACATGACTCAACAGTTTATTATATTATATTATATTATATTATATTTTATATGTTATTTTTTTATTTTTATTTGCATTTTAAAATATTTAGGAAACAATAATATAAAAAATAAAGAAAAAAGAAAAAAAAATAAATGAACTAATAACAATTTTTAAATTAAATATAAAATAATAAAAAAAATAAATATGTCTACATATATATATATATATATATATACAATTTTTGTGAAAAATGAAGATTATAAATATAAAGACATATAATTGATGACAACATGAAGTTATATTAACAAAAAAATAAATGAAAAAAGAAAAAATTGATATTAAAAGAAATCACTAAATATTAAAAATAGAAATAAATATTATATATATATATATATATATATGTGCATGTTCCCCATGCTTCCATTATAAATTTTTTTTAATTGGTTTTAATTAAGTGTCTATATATTTGTCCTTTTTAATTTGATTATCTCCATTCATTAAAAATAATAAATTCAAAACTTCGATATGGTTTGGAGATTTCCAATTTATAACGTCTTTCATATATAAGAGCATCTTCTTCATTTGCTTTCTCCTATTGAAATAGAAAGTGAAAAAAAATGTAAACACGTTAAAAAAAAAAAAAAAAAAAAAAAAGAAAAAGCACATATATATACATATATATATTTATTTATTTATTTTTTACTTTATATTTATGTCCCTTTGGCCAAACCACGGGGCAGGTCTATTGGATCTAAGCCTTGAATAAACATAATTATTACTATGATTATGTTGCGAATATTTATTAGATGTAGTAAAAATAGATTTGTTATGATAAAGTTCATTATTATTTAATTTATCCTTATAAGGATTTATCAAATCTCGTTCTACTAAATGTTTATTCAAACATAGATGCAAAATAAATTGTATAATATATATTCCACAATCATAACTATTATTTTGCTTAGGAAGAACTTTAGGATATATAAATTTAAAAACAATTTTTGGAATATCATTATCCATTTTGTTATGTTTCATTTCTATTTTATTATTAATGTTCATATGATCTGAATTATATATATGTTCAATATATATTTTTATTTTTTCTAAAATTTTATTTCCTTTAACAGATGGAAATAAAGAATCTAGATAAATCATATATGCTACTTTGTTCTGTTTATTTGATTTTTCTTCTTTTAGCTCTTTCATTTTGTTTTGTATAAAATTATTATTTAAACTATTAATCTTATTATGGAAATGATTCATATTATTATTACTATCATCAATATTATTACTATCATCAATATTATCACTATCATCAATATTATTACTATCATCAATATTATCACTATCATCAATATTATTACTATCATCAATATTATCACTATCATCAATATTATTACTATCATCAATATTATTACTATCATCAATATTATCACTGTAATCATTATTATCACTGTAATCATTATTATCACTGTAATCATTATTACTATTTATTGAAGAGCCTTTTCCTTTTCTTTTATTCCAAGAATTTCCTTGGGAATATAAAAAAGTATATTCATCTGGGTCACTAGAACTTATACGATTATTACAGAAAATATCGTTTTGTATTTCATTATTAATATTCTTATCTATAATACGGAAACGATCTTTTATTATATCATAATTAAATTTATCTGCATTTATACAATATCTATTAAAAAAGTATGAATCATATGATCTGTTCCTTAACTTGATATACCACTTTGATTTTAAATTTCCTTTTTCTTTATTTTTAGAATCATTATTTGTACCTTTTAAAGAAATTTCATTTGATTGTTTTTTATCAGATGGATTTTTTTTTTCCCCCTTTTTATCTAAAATGATACAACTATCATTGTTCTTTTCATCAGCGTAGCAATTTTGTTTGTTTTTGTGTTTGTTTTTGTGATCTTGTTCTTCTTCTTGTTCTTCTTCTTGTTCTTCTTCTTGTTCTTCTTCTTGTTTTTTTTCTTGTTTTTTTTCTTGTTTTTTTTCTTGTTTTTTTTCTTGTTTTTTTTCTTGTTTTTTTTCTTGTTTTTTTTCTTGTTTTTTTTCTTGTTTTTCCTTTTCTTCATTATTACGAGAGTGCATTCGATTTTCGTTTATTGTTTGTTTGGTGATATTGGAACATGATAAACTGTGTAAACTATCACGTTTTTTATTTTCGTCATCGTTAAAAGGAAAATATATAAGAACCAAAGACCAATGCGTATTTTCAATATTTACTGGAATAAATACATATGTGTATTCATAAATTTTTTTGTTTAATTTTTTTATCCATCCAGTAGTATTAAGATAAGCTTTTAGAACATCGTCATATAATTCTAATTTTTTATAAAAAAAAGTATTAAAAATATATGTATCGTTTAAATTTTTATTGATATTTAGAATAAATGAAGAAATATAATTATTAAAAAAATCTATTATAGAATCATCAATATATTTAGACTTATTTAATCTAAAAATATTATCATTATCTATAATATAATTATTTAAATTCCATACATTTTGTTTGTTAGATATTTTTTGATTTATGTAATGTTTTAGTATTTCTGTATCTAGTTGTTTTTCTTTTTCCATAAATTCTAATTTAGCTTTTTCTATTTTAGAAAAATTTAAAAAGGTCGTTATATAAAATTTTAATTTTTCTGTATATTTAAAATTTCGATAATTATAATAAATAACCTTTACAATATCATATAAGGTATTAACTTTATGATTAAGAAAATATCTTGTTGCAGATGAATTTATATTATATATAACATTTGTATTGTGGTTTTTATGTATTGTTGATTTATTTGGATTGTATTCTTTATTACTACTTTGATTAATTTGATGATGATTAGTTATTAGATCTTTATCATTACTTTTATCTTTTGATGTGAATTTTTCATTACTATGATGTTTTAGGTTTTTTGAATATTCATTACAGGGGTTATTGTAAATACTATTATTACCCAAATTAATTTTATTATTATTATTATTATTATTATTATTGGATATTTTCTTATTAGTAACAACATAATCGATATTTAAACTTTGTTTATTTATTACATAATTTGTAACCTTTCCGGGGTCACTTCCTTTTATACTTATGTTTTCTTCATTTATAGATTCGGTGTTTCTAATAGAAATAGAATCACTTTGTTTGTTATATGGTTGGGGGTTATGCATATATTTTTTACTATCATCATCATCATCATCATCATCATCACCATCATCGTCATCATCACCATCACCATCATCATCATCATCATCATCACCATCATCGTCATCATCACTATCACCATCATCATCACCATCATCATCATCACCATCACCATCACCATCACCATCATCATCATCATCATCATTTTTATTACCACCATTGTTCATATAAATAACCGAATCTTCACTGCTATCATTTTTCGCATACATCATTTTTTTGTCTTCATTTTGAGCGTCAGAATAATTCTGGACATTATATATTTTTCGTTTTCTAGCATTTTTCATATCTAAGGTATCACTTATATAAATTTCTTTTTCAGCGTTTACATGATCATCATTTTTTCCTTCTATATATGAGTAGCATGAAGAAGCGTCAGATATTGGAGGATATGCTTTTTCCTCATTTGTATTATTACCACGATCATATATATTGTTTATGTTATTATTTTTTCTATTCATATTTATGTTTACTTCTTCATTATACACTTCCTGATTTATATCTTTTGAAATATACATTTGACCATTATAAATAAATGTAGAATTCTTATTAGTATTATTATCAATTTGACAACATGCTAAATTATTTGTAGAAGAATCCATTTGGTTATTATCTTGTTGGTTTGTTTTCTTCATATTTCTTTTGTCATGCATAATATTTTTATTAGTTTCTTTTTGTATTTCTTCTTTATCTTTTGAATTATCAGACAAAGCTAAATTAAAAATAAGACTTTTATCATTTGCTTGTAATTCATCATTCTGTATATTATTATGATGTGATATTTTCATTTTGTTATAACATTCCTGGTTTTTTTCTTTATCATGAGAATTGGAAATGTATGGTTGGTCATCATCCGTAAATGATTGATAACTACAAGATTCATTTGAATATGATTTATCGCTAGAAGATTTATTTGAAGATGTATTATTAATATATGATTTATCGAAAGATATGTTTTTATCTTCAGCATATGTAACACATTCATTTGTTATAGAATCTTTATTTTTTATTACATGTTTTTCATTTTCTTTTTTATTATTATAAAAAGAATTATATATTTCATTTGAAAGATAATTTGATTTTTTAAATTTCTGAATTTTTTCTTTTTTACATATAACATATTTTTTTATTAATGCTTCGTCATCATTTTTCAAATTTAAATTTAATAAAATCCATTTTATTTTTAAATTATTTCTTGTGAGTAGGTTCATTTTTTTTTTTTTTTTCTCCTCTTTTTTACATATTTCTTGATCATTAGTTATAACTTCTGAATCGCTAAATTGAAGATCATTACTACATATACTTATATCACTTTCGTAATGTTCCAAAAAATTAACAAAAAAATCGTCCTTTTTCATTTTGTGAATTATTGATTTATATTTGTAACTTTTACCTATTTTGGTGAGTTCCTTTTGTATATAGTGGTGCCTTATATCTTTTAAAAACCCTGATATTTGTTTCACGTTATTTTGTTCTTTGCCTAATAAAAAAAAAAAAAAAAAAAATATATATATATATATATATATATATATATATATAAATACACATATACACTTATACATTTATACACTTATATTTATGCACATATTTTACTTTGGTCAATGTGCGAAAACTGATTCATATATATATTTGATGGCTCATTAAAATAAAGAAATAAGGTTTTCATTTCGTTATCATCTGTTTTATTATCATTCGAAAATTTTTTCTCTTCATCCTTACATATATTTTTGTCCTTATTATTTTCTGAACAAGTCAGGTAATTTTTATTGAAATTATTTTTCAAAGAATATTGAGTATCTGTATTATTTGTGTTTACAATAAAATTATTTATTTGTTGATGACCACTATTTGAATCATGATTAATGTCAGATTTTTGTTCATATGTTTGTTGTTCTGTTTTTATTGTATTTTGTGTTTTATTAATTTTTTGTTGTAATATAAGTTTCAATGAATTTAAAGTTTTATCATCTGTTGTTTGTAATTTGGTATATTCAATATTTGAGAGATCATATGAACAATTAATGCTATCAAATAATTTTTTAATGAATATTTTTTTTTTATAATTATAATTATGATAATTATCTTCTATGTTACCTTGTTTTTTTTCTATATTATGGTTTGTTTTTATATCTTTGGATGAGGACGAGGATAGATATTCATCAATTGTAATACTTTGTGGATAATTATAAGAATGATAAATATGTTCATTTTCATGTTTATTTATTTTTTTTTTTATGTGGTCTTCCATATAATTTTCTATATTCCTTTCTAGATTATTTTCCATTTTTATTTTTACATTTCGTTCGTTGTTATTCACGGCTATATCTAAAGAATGTCCTACATTATTATTTATACAATGATTGTCTTTACTTTTTGTTTTGTTATTATTTATATTGTTATCATCAGCGTCGCTGTCATTTTTTTTTTTCTTTTTTTTGGTATATTTACATTGAACTTGATATATGAATATTTCATCGTTTTTTTTATTTAAGCATAAATATAGTTTTACTTTTTTTTTTTTATAAAAATGATAGAGATATTTATTCTGATCAGAATTTTTTATATTAGTACTTGGATAAAATGAAATAATTTTTGAATTTCCACATAAATAAGAAATAAGTTCCACAATAATAAAATTATCGTTTATTTTGTTATTACATTCTTCGTTGTTATCATCTGATGATAATATCTCACATAAATTATTTGCACCTTGGTCTTGTTTAATATTTTTCTTATCTAAGTATTTGGAGCTTTTTTTATTATGTATATCTTTAAATCGACATTCTTTGTTATTACTACTTTTCATATTCTTAATATGATATACGTTATATATATGTTATATATATGTAATACATATGTAATACATATGTTATAAATATGTTATAAATATGTTATAAATATGTTATAAATATGTTTATATGTGTTATGCATATGTTATAAATATATTATGCATATGTTATAAATATATTACGCATATGTTTTATATATATGTTATACATATTTTTTGTGTGATTTATATTTTTCATATTTTTTCTTCCTCTTATTTTTTATAAATTATATATAAATGAGGCACATCTAAAAATGGGTGTGGCTTCTCACATATATATATATATATATATATATATATAATACATCTATAAAGTTATGATTTTATTTTGGTATCATATCAATATAATGTTTCAACATGATATATTATATAACCTATGCTTTTTTCGAAAACGTAAGTTCTTAAACAACCTCTTTAATAATATATATATATATATATATATATATATATATATATTTTTATATAATATTCTATTATATATAAGATGCTGAAGAAAAAAAAAAAATATATATATATATATAAAATAAAGGATAAAAGATAAAATAAAAATGTCATCAATATGTAATAAAATATATTATGAAAAATATAATTACAATAATAAAAAGATTAAAGGAAAAAAATAATAAAATAACACGATATAAGTAGAAATACTACGATGCTTAAAATATATACATGATAAAATAAAAATATTATATATATATATATATATATATATATATATATATAGCAAATATTAATATATGTAAAGTTAAATATTTTTTTTTATGGTGAAAAATATATTTTTATATTTAAATAATATTTAAACTACATTATGTATACTTAGGCACAATATTTATATTATATATAATTATATATATATATATATATATATATATATATATATATATATATATATATATACATATATATGATAATATTATGTATATTTTTCTTTTATTATATTTTTTTATTACTCAAAAAAAAAAAAAAAATAATAAACATAAATATACACATTGTAAATACATATATATTAAATATATATATATATGTTACTTCGTTTTGAAAATATTAATTATTTCCATACAACACTTAAATAATAAAAGTGAGAATAGTTATATTCTATTATATTTTAGAAATCGTAAAATGAAATCTATAAACTGGTACTTGGTATTATTTTACATGTATGTGATATGTATATTTTAAAAGGATAGGAGAAATGCGATAAGGATTAAACTTTATATATATGAAAATATTTTCAGCAGATTTTTATTTTTAAATAAATAGTTCAAAATTAAAGGATATAAATTGTAATATATATATATTACACATACGTGATGTTATAAATATTCTGAGGAATCGATAACTTATCCGTCCTCAAAGTTTTTTTTTTCATTATTTTATTTATATATATCTTGTTAAATAAATGAAATATTATATAAATAAATAAATAAATATATATATATATATATATATATATATTTATATATGTAATAGTTTAATGGGCGTTGTGGACAAAAGAAAAAAAGGATGCATTTCGTATTAAATGTTTTTATTGAAAAAAAAAAAAAAAAAATATATATATATACTTAATGTACATATATATATATATATATATATTTTTTTTTTTATGTACTAATTTTGAAAATATGCGAACCAGTTGTTTATTTGTTTGTTTTTCCAAATGTAAAATTATGATGATCATATAAATTTTGTAGAGTATTTTTATATTATATTCTCTCTATACATATTTCACGGACTTTTTATTTTTATTTATTTATTTGTTTATTTGTTTATTTATTTGTATATTTATTTATTTATTTATTTCATTTTTTTTTTTTTTTTTTTTTTTTTCTTAAAGGAATATCATAACTATGAACATATATATTTATTCTTAGTACATAATATTATTTTTAAATTGATTATTCAGTATGCTCAAGTTATTTTATCATTTTATTTTTTTTTTTATCCTTATATTTTAAAAATTAACATTGGATAATTTTTGTTTTAAAAATGTAATTATATATATATATATATATATATATATATATTTAATTTCACACATATATATAATTATTATAGTGTATCATATATGAATTTTATCTTTTATATATATATATATATATATATATATTTTTCCATAATTTGTATATTACACAATTATATATTATATATTATATAGTACATATTTATGTAAGAGGATATATTTTTATTATAATATGTTTAAAAGAAAAAGATAAAATAAATTGAACTTTTATTGTAAGAACATATAAAGTTATAGGTATTTTTTTAAATTTTTAATGAGAGAAATTATAATATGAAAAAATAAATACAGAAGAATGTAAATATAAATATATATATATATATATATATATAATACAAATTTTTAAGAAGATATATATAAGTGTGTTTAACCTTAATAAAAAGGAGTGAAGAAAATAGTCACATTTTTTTTTTTTTTTTTTTTTTTTTTTTTCTTTTTTTTTGTTGTTGAAATATATATTTAAGAGAATTGCCATATATGGTATAACATATATATAATATATATATATATATTTTTTTTTTTTTGAAGGATTACATTTTATAACATATATAAACAGGTATGTTAAAAAGATGGAAAGACAATATTATAATGTCAAGAATGCATGATGACATAAATATTTAAATGGAAACAATAATAATAATAATTATTATTATATATATGTATATATTTATTTTATTTTATTTTTCCCTTGTATAGGATAATGGATATAAATTTAGAAGAGAGGTCATATACCTCGCCTTTGTTATATTACATATATAATAAGGATGATAAAATAAATAGAATTTCTCCTGGTGAAATGAAGAATAAAAGTTTTATACCTTATAGTATAAGATTATGTAATTTACCAATAAAAAATACGAAGGATAATTCATATATGTCTAATATAAATTCTTTAAATATAATTAATATGTTACCTTTATCTTTATTTTCTAATTATAATAGTAACAATATGACATCAACTGATATTTTATTTCTACCAAAATTTTCAACCTTTCTATTTTTTACCATACCAATATTTGTAATGTTGCCTAACCTTACGTTATATACAAAGCACTGGTTTTTCTATGCCCCCAAATAAAAAAAAAATATATATATATATAATATGTACATATTGTATAAATATATGAATATTATATATTATGTATATGTATATATTTATATGTTTTTTTTTTTTTTATTTTTTATTTTTTATTTTTTTTTATTTGTTTATTTGTTTCTCTTTTTATTTATAACTTAAATAACACCAAAGAAAAAAAACAAAAAATTAAAAAAATAAACCTTAATTTATTTTTAATATATTTTTGTAAGAAAAAGAAATGGTTAGATTTTTATCCTTCCCAATAAAATAAAATATATATATATATATATATATATATTATATATTATGATTAGGATCAATATTTATAATATATGTTTATTTTTTTAAATAATAAACTATATATATAAATGAAAACATTCATCATAGGAGGGTGTCAAAGAAAAAATAAATATGTATTTATTATGATAGATATTATATATATATATATATATATATAGTATTAAATATACGTAATATAATTTATTTTAAAACGTGGAGAAATAATGCCTATAATAAAAAATATAATTATATATTATATATATATAATATAATATAATATAATATATTTCTGACTTGAAAAAAAAAGAAAATATTTGAAATTATAATAAATATATATAATATATTATATATATATATGTTCTCTTTTTTTTTTTTTTTTTTTTTTTTTTTTTTTCTGTTGTTTTTACTACGTTGATATAAAATAAATATTTGCGTTAAATTAATATTTAATAATATATTTATGTAACAAATAATCAACGTTTTATTATTTTTATATATTAAATAAACATATATATTATATATTATATTTATTTATTTTTTTTTTATGTTAAAATGAATGAGAAATGATTTAGTTAAAGTCATAAAAATTGTAAGTAGAAGAATTATCAAATTTATGAAAATTATAAAATATTAGATAAAAAAAAAAAAAAAAAAAAAAATGATAAAATCTTTTATAAACAATGGAATTACGATTTATTCGTTAACATCTGGTAAGCTGAACCCCGAGAATAGTAACAATTCGTTTGGTAGAAAAAATAAGAATTTTCAAAAGGATGTTAAAAACAATTCTGTTGAGATATTACATGATTTGGAATTTCCTGGAAAAAGTGATGAGATAAAAATAAGTGATGACGGTAGATATTTTTGTATAAGTGGAATGTATCCTCCCCAAGTAGGTTTATATGATACTAAAGAGTTGTCTATAAAACATCGACGTCATTTTGATGAGGAGGTTCGAACTTTTGAATTTTTGAGTAGTAATTATGAGAAGATTGTTTTTTTGTGTAAAAATAGATATATAGAATTTCATAATGCAGCTGGGAAATATCATAAGATGCGTATTCCTAAGGAAGGACGTAATATAATGTATAATAAAGAAAATTGTAATTTATATATATGTGGTTCATTTGATAGTATATATAATTTAAATTTACAAAATGGTTGTTATGAGAATAGTTTAAAAACAAAAAATGAAGAGAATAATTTTGTTTGTAAGAATCCACAACTTCCTATTTTTTGTACAGGAGGAACAGAGGGGATTTTAGAAATATGGGACGAAAGAATAAAAAAAAGTATTAATTTTTTAAATATGGGAAATGAATATGATGAATTAACATCATGTTCTTTTTCGGATAATGGATTGAAAATAGCGATAGGTTCTGAAAAAGGTATAGTAAAATTATATGATATAAGACATAATAAGCCCTTATTTATTAAAGATCATTGTAATGATTTAGCTATAAACAAAATAGAATTTTTAAAAATTAATAATAATAAATATATATATAATAATATAGATGATAATATTTTATATAATAATGACAATACATCATGTAATGAATTTATTGCTTCTTGTGATTCTAATTGTATAAAAGTATATTCAGAAAAGAAAAATAATTTATTATCATTACAAGTTATCAATTTTAATGATGAAAAAAAAAATAATAGTAGTAATAAAAAAATGAAATTATTAAATAATGAATTTATAAATATAAATTCATTTACATTTTATAAAAATTCAGGATTATGTTTTATACCTTGTGATAATAAAAAAGTATTTATTTATTTTATACCTATTATTGGTATAGCCCCAGAATGGTGTAATTTCTTAGATAGTATAACTGAAGAGTTAGAAGAAAAAGAAAGATATAAGAAAGATGATGAAATTGATAATTTTTCAAATGAACTTTTTGACGATTATTTATTTATAACAAGCCAACAAGTCGATCAACTTAATATTAATCATCTTAAAGGTACCAAAAATTTAATTCCATATTTACATGGATATTATATACCTAGTAAGGTATATGCAGATATCAAGAGTGTTATACATGAAACGGACTTTGAAACATACAAAAAGAATCTAATACAGAAAAAATTAGAACAAAAACAACAAATGAGAATACCACAAAAAAGTACTTTAGTTAATAAAGAATATGTCGATAAATTACTTAACAAAGTACAAAAGAAAATTGATAAGAAACAAAAAGTTCTAGTCGATGCACAAGAATTATTGGAAGATAAAAGGTTTAGTAAATTATTTTATGACCCAGAATATATGGTCGAAACGGTGCACCTGGATGAATAAAAAGGAAAACAGGTGTGAGTGTAGTATAAATAATTTTAATACATACAAAAAAAAAAAAAAAAAAAAAAAATATATATATATATATATATATATATATATACTTATTTATTTGTTTATTTATTTATTTATTTATTTATTTATGTTGTTAATAGCATTTATATATTTATATTATGACATGTCCTTTTTTAAGTATTTCATATTTTTTTTTTTTTTTTTTTTTGTTATTTCTGAATATATACATTTATAAATATATATACATATATGTATATATGTTTGTATATATTATTTTTATTTTTAAATATTATGCTATTAAAAGAACCTCATTTCTCTTTATAAAAAAAAAATAAAAAATAATTAAAGTATAAAATATAAATGATAATATATAACGTATGTATATTATTAAATATAAGTGCAGGCTGAAAATGTATGAAGACGAATATAATATAAATTTACTGTTGTTAAAAGTTAACACGTCTTTGTTCATTGGTCATTATTATATATATATATATATATATATGTATATATTTCTTTATTTTTTTATTTAAGGTGAAATAGAGGAAAAGTTTATATACCTCTTTGTGTGTTCATTAATGAAATATGGAAATGGTCTTATAAGCAATAATGTGTGTTATATAATCACAGGATTACATAAAAATAGATAGAAGAAATAAAAAGAAAAAAAGAAAAATATAAAAATGTGAAAGAACATATATCTTTATTTTCACTTCAATAATATTAAAGTTTATATAAAATAAAAAATGATGTATAATAAAATAATTTATCTTATCTTTTTTTTTTTTTTTTTTTAAATATTCAATGAACATTTTATTTTCCTGTGTGTAATTATAATTTCATACCAATTTGGAAATTGTTAATGTATATTTTTTTTATCACTTAAAGTTATTATTAAAAAAAAAAAAGACTGAATGAAATTTTTTTTTTTGTTGCTTTATTATTTTTATTCATCTTATTAGTATATATATATATAATATATATATATATATATATATATATATATATATATATATATATATATGTATATATATTTTTATTTATTTATTTAAAAATTATATAATATTATATGTTTACACAATATTTCATGTGTATATATTATATATGTGTAAAAAACATAATATAGACAAGGAAAGGAGTGTATATCGTTATTTAAAAGTTTACTATATTTAAAAAAAAAATACAATATTATTATTATATAATATAATAAAAGTTTCCTTTTTTCTACATGAAGGAAAATAATAAAATAATAAAGCATATAAGTATACAATCATTTTAGTTATAGTATATTAATGTTATTTCTTATAACAACAAAATAAAAAATATATACATATTATACATATTATACATATATATACCTTTATATATGGAAACATTTTACGCATTTTTATACTAAATATCACAAAAAAAAAAAAAAAAAAAAAAAAGCAAAAAGAAAACTGGTCATAAATTTATTAACAAATTTAAATTATTTCAACATTTAATAAAGACAATATAGTTGAATGATGAAAAATATTTATATTTCTTAGTCCATATATGTTAATCATATATTATTCTTTCTTTAAAATTAACCTTAATATATAAAAGAAAATAAATCGACATCTTTTTTGTAGAACATATATATATATATATATATATATATATATTTTTATATTTATATTTTTTTACTTTTTTAAAATACAAATAACTCCAATGGCTCAATACAATGATGTTAATGAAAATAATAAAGAAGTGAAGGATGATTTTAACGAAGCCTCTAATAGTGTAGAAAAACCTGTCTATGAATTGTGTGATAAGGAACAAATGAAATATCCTTTTTTCATAGCTCCAACGGTAAATAAATAGATAAATGCATTTATGAAATGTAAATATGTAAATATAAATAAATATAAATATATATATATATATATATATTTATAATCATGTCTTATATTTTTATGTTTTCCTTTTTTCTTTTAAGTACGATTATTATATTAGTTCCAATGGATATGCAACAACATATAATTTACCAGTAGTTAAAAAGGTCAAAGGTAAACGGTTTTTGGGATGCTGCTAGAAGTATATGTAATATTCTTAATATTTGAAAAAAAGGAATATACCCCTATAATTATTTTACAGATTTAAAATTAATGAAACAATTTATTTTATCATATTATAGATACATTTAAATATATATATTTTCAATATTTTTTCAACTTGTTTTTATATAACAAAATATATACATATCTTTTTTGATATCATTTTATTTTATTACATTTAATTTTATTTGATTGGATTGGAGTTTTTTTTTTTTTTTTTTTTTTTTTTTTTTGGATTCTATGATATTTGTAACATGATTTATTATTTATTCCATATATTTATCATTACTAACCATGAAATAACCTGATTTTATCATATGATTTCATGTATGTGTATACAACCATATAAGAAATAAAATGTTTACTATATATGATGTTATGATTTATATAAAATAAATAAAGAAAGAAATAAAGAAAGAACTTAAAAGCCATATGAACTGGAAATGATTTTTCATAAACTAATTAAATATATAATATGAATGAAATAATTATATAATTAGAACATGGATAAATTTATTTTTATTATATATATATATATATGGAAGACTGTTTTTTTTTTTTTTTTTTTTTTTTTTTTGCTTTATTTGGGAATATGTAGAATCTATGTAAATATATGTTTTTATGTTGAAACGTGTTTATGATGTCTCAATATATACATATATAGTTCCAATGTTTTGAAATTATAATTTTTTTTTCCTTTAATCATATAAATAAACATTTAAATGAATATATAAATATGTTTTAATTATATTTATGTATTTATTTGTACAATTACAGCTATTTAAATAAGGAGAAAAAAAAAAAAAAAAAAAAACATCTTAAACTTACATGGGCTTTATTTATGAACAATGCAGGTGTTCTGTAGACACATAGATTACTTTTTTTCCTTTATATATTACATTAATACTATTAAATAAAAAATGTATTATTCATGTGAACATATATTTATATATATATGTAAATATATTTTAAATAATGTAGAATTATTATATTTTTAAATGTGGTTACATTTTAATATATTCTTATAAAATAGTTACTACTTTTTTTTTAAAGCTATCCAAATAATTTTCCATATGGTTAGTTTGGAGTTGCTAACTATTTATAAATATGGAAAAAAAAAAAAAAAAAAGAAATATATATATATATATATGTTTTTTTTTTGGACTCTTATAGTAAAGGCTAGCTGCCTTGTCTAATTTTTTTTTTTTTTTTTTTTTTTTTTTTTTTTTTTTTTTATTATTTTTTTTTTTTTTTTTTTGAATAATTCTTTTTTATTTTATAAGAAAAATAAAATATATTAATTTGAAAATTATAATTAAATATATATTTTATTTTATTATTATTATTTTTTTTTTAAATCTTATGAATGTTACGTTGAAATTGAATTTTTTTTTGTTTTTTTTTTCTATATGTATTAATTTATGAAACGTTGTATTTTTAAATATATCTTTTTTAATTATAAATTTGTATAGTAGTTAATATAAAGTGTTTGTTTACTCTTCGTATTTATATATATATATATATATATATATATATTATTTTTTTTTTTTTTCCCGTTTTATCTTTATTATTCGAATTTATATTCATATAATATATATATATATATTTATTTATTTATATATATTTTTTATTATTATTATTTTTTTTTTTGTTGTTGTATAATAAGAGAGAGAAAAATGAAAAGCTTAAAAGTGGTATTATGTTTGGGTATGATATCAGCTTGTATGCTTGTTGGTACGTATGGTCGAATGAACGTAGTGTCTCATAACTCTATGAAAAAGGTTGGGGAAGAAGGTAAGGATGAAAAGATTATATCATGTGTTGTGGAATATGTCATCAAGGGGGATTTAAGTATTGATGATGGGGATTTTTGTGATAGTAATTCGATTTGTTCAAATAATCCTGGTTTATGTGATAATGGACAAGTAGTAGTACCAGGAGATTATTGTAGTAATTATTATGATATAACATTAGTTGTTGAAGAGTCAAGTTTTGTTCAGAAGGATTATTGGTTAAAAGGAACTATACCATTTTTAGAATCTATGGTCTTTAATTCGAATGTAAGTAAGGATAAGGCTCATATGTCAGTTGTCCTTTTTGCAGGTAAGCAAAGAGTAGTCGTTCCATTTACAGATGAAAGTAGTCAAGACAAAAATATGTTACTTGAGAAAATTAATTCAATAGATGAAGGTATAGCGACAAGTTCTGATACTTTATATGTTAATGCTTTAAAGTATGCTATAGAAAATGTGATATTTGGAGATGGCACTCGAAAGGATGCTCCTAAGGTTGCTGTATTATTTTATTATGGATTTGATTATGGAGCTAATAAAAATATGATTCCAGATGTTGTACAAACATATAAAGAACAAAACGTTAAACTAATAATTGTTGGTATAGCTTTAGGAATTAGAGATAATGCATATTTACTTGCTGACTGTTCTATTGGTGATGAAAATTGTGTAAATGTGGTATTTAAACCCTGGGATTTTGTTATACCTGCCGCAGCAGATGTAAATCAAAAAATATGTGATAAGAATAAATCATAAGATGTAAAAAAAAAAAGAAAAAAAAAAAAAAATTAAACATAATTTGGTACTGTATTTTTTTAAAGATACATATTATTTTTGACATTTTAAAAAATTACAAATTTATTAATTTTATATATTCCTTTTATATTATTTTATTATATTTTATATTTTATTTTTTTGTGTTTTTTGAATAAATCAATATGTATGAACAAGACTGAACATATATATATATATAAACATTTTGAAGGTGTTAAAAAGTAAATTGTAAAGTATATTATAATATTTTGTCATATTATTAAATATGAAAACTGTATTCTTATGATAAAATTATATTACATGAGAAAGGTCACTGTTAACGAAATATATAATATAAATATAAATATCAAAATAATTGTTAATACTAATGTTAATGTAAAGATTATTTGGAGTGTCATTATATTTTTTTCTTTATTCTTTTCTCATTTTTTGTTAAAAATTTATTGTATATTAAAAAGTAAAAATAAGGAAATGATTTGTTAACAAAATTATGTAGATGTACAGACATAGAAAGAGATAAGCATAAGAAATAAATAGTACACACATAGACACACACACACGCATAAAAAAAAAAATAAATAAATAAATAAACAAGTAAATAAGCATATAAGCATATAAACAATCACGTAAACATATTAATATATGATATTGTTATTTTATTTATTATTTTATTATTATTATTTTTTTTTATATTAATAAGTGGATTATAGGAAAGGTTTAATATATACATATATATTTTTTCATATAATAAATCATATATAAGGAGGTGAATATAAAGTTATGAAAAACATTTAAACAAAACCTTTAAAAATGAAAATAATATAATTAAAGAAATAATATATTAAAAAAAATAAGGTGTTTTAAGTACTGGTATTTACGGCATACATATATAAATGAATAAATAAATAAATAAATATATATATATATATATATTTATGAAATTATTACAAAGAATGTTATATATATAAATAATCCTTTTTCTTTTTTTCCTTTTTCTTTTTTTCCTCTTTCTTTTTTTCCTTTTTCTTTTTTTCCTCTTTCTTTTTTTCTTTTTTCTTTTTTTCCTTTTACTTTTTTTCTTTTTTCTTTTTTTTGTTGTATAATAATTACCATTTTATTGTAAATTATAATTACTTTATTCTTGAATATAACATGAGAAATATTCATATTAAATCTTTTATATATAACATCAACATATTGTTACATAAACAAGATATACATTGTTTTATGTATGTTTTTGTATTATGTAGTGATATGTTTCTTCTATATATCGAAAATTTGGTGTACATTTTTATTTGTTCAAAGGAATGAAATATAAGAAATTATATGTTCATATATTTATATATTTATAAAATTTGAAATGGATTAATGGTATTTTTAAAAAAGGGGAGAAATATTTAAGAGATACATATAATGTATAATATATTAAAATAAATATATAAAATTGAAGAATACAAAAAAAAGAAAAAAAAAACGAAAAAAAATTAAACATTAAACATAAATAAAAATTTATGTATTGGATGAACAATTTAAATATAAATAAATAATATTTATATGTATTTTCCAAGAATATGTTGTTTAAGTTTATATATGAAAAGGGAAATTAATTAATATATTATTTGTTAATGTTATATATTTTTTGTATATAATTAATTATATTCCCCCTTTTTTAACTTTTTTATTTTTATTATTATATATATATATATTAATAAATATATAAATATATATATATATATATATATATATATATATATATTAAATATAACGGAAGGCATGCTTAATTTACGTGGGTACATACACCTCATATATTTGTTATATTTGATTAATACATATGCATTCTTTGAAAAGGAAAACAACTTGAGATTTATTTCTTTTAGAAAACGAAAAAGAATATTTTAAAATGAACAAGCTTGATTGGAGCAAAATCATATTTTCGAAGGAAGGGATTGAGTATATCGAAATTATTAAAGGGGAAATTTTAAAAAAGTCAAGAATAAACATATTAACATACATATATTTTATCGAGTAAATATTAAAAAAAAAAATGTATATATATTATATGTACTCTTCTTATTTTTAATTTTTTTTTAATTTCTTTTGATTTTATTAAAATTTTAAATAATAAATAAATAAACCAATAAACTAATTTATATATGATTAAATTAATTATATAGGAAATGGTCTGTAAAAAAATAAAAGAAGAAACTTTTTTTTCCCCCCCCTATTTTAACACGATAATAATATTATATTGTATTATAATATATATAATATATTTTTATTTTTATGTATATATAGAATAGTGTGTTTACTAAAAATTAATTTATTTTTTATGTCTACCTTTTGTGTAATATCCCCTTCCTTCGTTTTATGATATATGTCTATATATATGTATATATATTATGATATGTTCATATTACTACACATATTAATATATGTTTTAATATGTATGTTTTATAAAGGAAAAAGCGGATAATATAATATATAATATATATATATATATATAGAATCCTTTTTAGAAAGAAACTGTGTTTTTATTATAAAAACTAAATAATATATAAATAAATAGAAAAAAATAAAAATATATATATATATATTATTTTTTAAGTAAAGGAACGTTTGATATTATATTGTCGAAAGTATTATTATAATTTTATATATAATAAGTAGATAGTATAGTAGTAGAATTATAATATATTATATAAAGGATGAGTATAATTATATTTTCTACATTTAGAAATCTAGTAATTTTTCAATTTTTTACATACTAATTTTATTAATAAATAAGAAACAAAAATAATACATTATAATAATATATACCTTAAAAAATTATTATTATATATATAATAAAAATTTATTATTGTGCATATTATTATAATGTATTTTTGTTTTTCTATAAGAATTGTTTGATGTAATGTTATTTTATTAACACACATAATCTTAACGATGGATGTCTTGGTTCCTACAGCGATGAAGGCCGCAATTAAATGCGATATTCTGTATGTATTATATACAACATTTGAATAAAGGCTGAATGTAGAATTAAAATACTGTATAATTTTTTTTACGAAAGAAATGCTTATGACAGTACTCCTAAATTATCACATTAAAAAATTATGTATATATATATGTAATGGACCGGTATTTTCGTTTTACTTATCTATGTGATGACATTTTACTCTCTGTAAGTATATATTTTTATAATTGTACTATGGAGGGAGAAAAGCAACGTGTTAATTAATTTTACCTTAGGCCTCATAATCTCACGATTATGACGTTACATAGTACTAGACATTGTATACGTTCGCAATTTTTTTATTGAGTTCGTATTCATGTTTAAGAGGTAGCATAATAAATGGTTAGAGGTTTTTAGACTTATAAGAGTCGAAATATAAAAATCCCTGCTTATGGGAAAGAGAAGCAGGGTTTATGCTTGCACATATGTACGTTTGGTATATATGTGGCTCGGTACTCTCTGAGGGTTTTATATATTTTTTTAATATAAAATGGTTTCACGCTTTTGGGCTATATATATAAACGTGTATTAATTATGTATTTTTATATATATGTTAATATATGTTTTTTATGTATAGTTAAAAGAGTAGCTGCAACGGGGAATAATATGCTTTGACATACCTCTTGCATGTGAAAAACTTTTCGCTAGATTGTGTACACTTATAGATCCGAATAATTTGTTCGTAGCCCCTACTCCTTTTCTTTTAAAGAACTGGAGCCTATACTTCTTTTTTTTTTAAAGAACTGGAGTTTGTGCTACTAGAAGAACTTAGGAAGATATCTTTTTTTTATATTAGTACAAATGTAACCATGTTTGATGTTAACACTTTGTCTTATAAAATTAGGAATTTGGTTTAAATGAGAGACTTTATTCAAACGCCCTGCACATATATGTATTTATATGTGTATATGTGCTATGCGTATATATATATATATGTATATATATATTATATATATTAAGAATATATATAAATGTATCCACGTATATATATATATCGCATATGCACATACAGGTTGTTACTATATGATATTTTGTTTATGCTTTTTTCATTCTCCCTGTTTATGTTTTTACAGCTTGGGGAATTCGTTTGAGGTCTTCTTTGTTTATTCCATGGAATAGAGGAACAAATGTAGTCACAGCTGAAAAAAAAGCTTGCACACGTATTTGCTTTATGTATGTATATATGTATATATGTATGTATGTATATATGTATGTATGTATATATGTATGTATGTATATATGTATATATGTATGTATGTATATATGTATATATTTGTATTTATGTGTCAGGTGCTGTGCGTGAATCTATTGAGAGGGACGATTTTATAATAATATCAATGTTCTTTTTGTGATTAATTTAGGAGGGCAAATCCGCTGAATAAAACTGCTAAAATATAATTAAGCGGAAGAAAAGAAAATAACTATGATTCCTTTAGTAACAGCGCGTGAAAAAGGATAAGCTCAATTTAGAGAATCCTTCGATTTTTTTTTAAAGGAATTGTTGGAATTGTTTCTTTTTTTTATATAATATACTCTATATGATAACTGTTCTTTGGATTATATATTACGTAATGTGTATATACATCTATTTTACAGGTACACAAGAGCAAGGATATTAAAAAATATATAGGAAATATAATGGAAAATTGTCCCAAAGAGGGTGAAAGGCCCGTACTTGTTTTTATATCTACCTTGTGCTTAAATTAGAGTTAAAAATAAAGAATGAGTTGTGTTTTATGAATATGGGACACTAATACGTGTGATGGATTTCACATAAAGCTAAATATGTGTAGGAGACCGATAGCAAACAAGTACCGTAAGGGAAAGATGAAATAGTACTCAGGAATGAGAAATTAAATAGTACCTGAAATCGTTAAGGTGGAAAGGATTAAGAGCGTGAAAACGTAAGGAAATTATTAAAAGTATATATATATGTACACGTGCGCATATATATATATATATATATATATATATATATATGTGCATGTTTTATATGTATAAGAGAAAGCTTCAACCCCTTTCTCTTTGGTATTTTCCTTATTATAATAAACAAAAGTGAATGAAAGAAATTTTGAAGATTAAAGTAATTTTTTAAAAAGATTAAAGAATTAATTATATATATAGTAATAAATTTTTATTTATTTTTATTTATTTTTATATAATTTCTTATTTTTTTTTTTAAAAAAATATGAATGAATGAATGGAAAACACTTTTTTCTGATTAAAAACATTTCTATTTACTTAGGAATAAAAAATATATGTGTAAAGGTGTAGAAAGTATTTATATTTTTTGTTTTTACATATTGTATAAGTTGTTTATAAAAAATACTCTCTTAAACCGACCGTCTTGAAACACGGACCAAGGAGTCTATCAAATATGCGAGTGTATATGTTTAGAGGAAACATGTGAATATTTTGTGTACGCGCTTGGATGTTCAAAATGTGTGATATGTGTAATAAGCGTGCACACGCATATATATGTATGTATATATGTATGTATATATATATGTATGTATGTATATATGTATGTATGTATATATGTATGTATGTATATATGTATGTATGTATATATGTATGTATGTATATATGTATGTATGCATGTGTGCGCTTTTTATATATTTTCATTTTGTTTTGATTTGTAGATTTTGATATGAAGTGAAAAGAATAAAAATGGGAAAAGAAATGAAAATAGAAAAATTAATTTTTTTTTGTTTTTGTTTTTTTTTTTCTTTTACTTTTTGTATATTTTTTATTTTGCTCATGTTTCATTTCAATGCATACAGATTACTTATTAAAAGAAGAAAAATTAAAATAGAAATTTAAATGTTAAGAAATATCAATTTTTTTTTTTGTTTCTTTTCTAAATTTTTTTTTTTTTTTTTCTATTATTTTTTTTAACTAAGTAAAGAGTATATTTGATAGGACCCGAAGGGCTTTGCACTATACATGTAATAAAATTATTGAGAACATGAGAGTCTTTTTATATGGATAAAAAAGAGTTATTATTAAATATATATTTATCATTAGTTTTTAGTGAATAAAGAATATTTAAGAATCCTTTTTTTTTTTCTAATATTACATTGTAGGAAATATAAAGAATGAAAAGCCTTATATTAGCTGGTTATTTTCGAAAGATCTCTCGAGATCACTGGAGTTGATTTTGATATATTTTTATCGTACAAGATAAATTAAAATATATATATATATATATATATATATACACAATGTTGATATAAAAGATCTAATTGTGAATTTGTTAAATTTATATTTTAATTTTTCTTGATACTTTGGTAAAAAGTGTGAATAAAATAAATATATATAAGTTGTAGTATATATATTATTTTATTTATATAAAAATAAGATAACTCCAAGTGTACCATTTTTTATTAAAAAAGAAATTGGTAATGAGGGATGCGCCTAATGCTTGGATAAGGTGCCTAAATATTCGCTTATGAGATTCTGTTTTAATATAAAAAAGGTGTTGGTTCATGATAACAGTTGGACGATATTCATGGAAGTTGAAATTCGCTAAGGAGTGTGTAATAACTCACCTTCCGAGTGAACTTGCCCTTATAATGGATGGCGCTAAAGTGAATTACCGAAACCAAGCCATAAAAAGATAAAGAAAAAAAAAAAGAAAAAAAAATTAAAAAAAAAAAATTAAAAAATTAAAAAATTACAATCAACTGGGGAAAAGATGTATAAAGAAGGAAAAATATATATATTTTTTCATTTTTCTTTTCTTTTTTTTCCTTTTTGATTGTTTTTTTTTTGTTTTTTTTTTTTTTTTTTAATTTTGTTTTTTTTTTTTTTTAATTTTCTTGTTTTTGAACTTTTTATGTGTAGAAAATCGTGGGGTTTTTTGTATCGAAGCGAAATACGTGAGTTTTCGTGGAACATCTCCCTAGTGCAGATCTTGGTGGAAGTAGCAAATATTTCAAATGTAAGAACTTTGAAGACTAAAGTGGATATGGGTTTCTTGTATATAGATTTATTAATTTAAATTTTCAAGAGTTAGTCGCTTGCTTATGAGTTTGCTACTTTTTTGTTTTTATTTCTTCATTTTTTTTGAAGAGATAAGAAAAAGTTTAGCATAGGTGACAAGGGGGTATGTGTTTATGATCGAATTTGTATCAACCTGTACTCTATTATACTATGAGAGGGCATACATTTAATATCTGACACCTGTAAATTTTCCTCTACTCAAATAAAAGTAAACAGGTTAATATTCCTGTACGTTCATAAAGATTTAAGCCTGACCTGGTAACAACTTTGAACCCCAATATGTAGTATCTTACCTTCGGAGTGCGTATTTTGAATTATATTCCTTTATAATTATTGCACATGAAAAAAATATATAGCTAGGCCTATGTCTTAAATGCAAGAGTCGTATACTTAGAATGGCTTAGCACAGCGGTCGGCATATTAAAATTGGGCATTTAGAGAAGAATGAATTTATACATATATAATTTATAAGATCATAGATTTTATTTTTATAATAACTTCTTGTTCTGTATTTTATATATGAAATTCATTCCTATTTTTTTGTATCAATAGTAATTCTATTAAATATTAGGGATTACCCGAATGCTGTAGTTACTATCAAGAAAATTGGGGGGATATCACTTATAAGTTTTAAAGAATATAATTTAAGTTTATATTCTTTAACTCATTATTTGAACATGCTTGGTTTTTATAACAGCGTACCTACATAACCGCTTGAGGTCTCCTGGGTTAACAGCCTCTAGTTTATATAGATTGTATAATAGCAAAGGAAGTCGTCCCCTATACACCCCAATATATATATGTATATATGTATATATGTATATATATATATATATATATATATATATATATATATGTATATATTTGGGTGTCCTAAATTTAGGGAAATAAATTTATACTGAGTTATATGATAGGAGTAAAAGTAAATTATAGAGAAGAGGCGAAAAATTAAAGAAAGAACGAGATTAGAGTTATTCTTCGGCATATTATGTAAAATTATATAGGTGTGTATGTGTACGTACGAGACAAATAATAGTTTCTACGTATATGTATATATATATATATATATGTATATGTATGAGACGTTTATCTGTTGTGTAATAGTTACGTTTACGTGTACATGCCTATACATTGCTTTATACGTATGCTTAAAGGCTTTCTTCTTTTTTTTAATTATTTCTTTAATTTTTATTTCCCCCCTCTTTTCAATTATCAATATATATATATATATATATATATATTGATAATATATATTTACTGTTTAGTTAATATACACTCAGTATGACATACGGATAATGTTTGGGAGTTTATGTGATTTTTTGTCATTGTGAATGAAATAAAAGGTCATATAATATTTATATTATTGACCTTATCCTATGTATGCAAATATATATATTATATATATGTATGTTCTATACGTATATATATGTATATATATCCTTGTTATATTATAGCACGATGACACTTCTTCCCACGTTCCTAGTAAGTCGAGTGTTGAAGTGCTTCGATTGCGTCCAAAGGGAGGGGTAGTTGTAATGAAGGTTTATTATTTATATAATTTTTATATTTTTAATATTCCTAATTACAACCACAATTAATCTTTGTCACGTAACAGTGAGAGGATTAATTTTTTTTTTTTTTATACATATTTCCTATAAGAATTGTATAATTCCCACGACATATACCTTACTATATTTTATCTAGCGAAACCACAACCAAGGGAACAGGCTTGGTGAAATCAGTAGAGAAAGTAGGCTATTATGACTGTTGAATAATTTATTATTTACCCAAATTTGTATCTTTGTAAAACTACTTAAGAGGTGTAGTTATAAGTGGGAGTAATTGAAAAAATATATAGAAAGAAAAATGAAGAGGGCAAAAAAAAAAAAAAGGAAGAAGAAGAACAACAACAACAAATAAGGGAAAGAAAGAAAGAAGGAAAGGGGAAGGAGGGGGAATAAAAAAAAAAAAGAAATGAGAATAAAATTAGTATTTATATATTTTTTTTGTTTTCGTTTTTTTTTTTTTTTCTTTCTTTTTCTTTTTCTTTTTCTTTTTTTTTTTTTTGTTTGTTTGTTTGTTTTGTTTTTCTTGTTTTTTTTTTTTTTTTTGTTTTTTCTTCTTTTTTCTTTATATATATTTTTTTGATTTACGCAATTGAAATACCACTACTTTTATGTTACTTTTACTTATCCATTGTTAGGAAAATGTACAAATATATATATGTCCATTCTTAATGTGTTTCGTAAAATTTATTAACATATATATTCCATATGTGTTAATATTTTTGCGAAGGGCTTTTAGAATGTTTAATATTGAGATGAATTTGTTTTATTATGCATATATAATATATATGTATAATATAGACTCTTTTATCGCACATATTCCTATATATATATATATATATATATATATAT
>NC_004329.3:82500-87500 GCF_000002765.6 Plasmodium falciparum 3D7 | reverse complement strand
AAGATGAACCTATAGATGATTATATAAATAATAATTCGAAAGTTGAATCGGAAGATAATTATTATGCACAACAGAATATGCAAAGTCAGTCGAAAGATAATTATGCTTCAGAACAAAATGTAGCAGATCAATCGACAGATAATTATCCTACGCAACATGATGTACCAGTTCAATTGAGAGACAATTATGCTTCAGAACAAGAGTATTTTGATAGAGGTGAACAATTGAATGACGTAAGTGCAGATAACAATACAAGTAATAAATTGAAAGACGAACCTGTAGATAACAATACAAGTAATAAATTGAAAGACGAACCTGTAGATAACAATACAAGTAATAAATTGAAAGACGAACCTGTAGATGACAATACAAGTAATAAATTGAAAGACGAACCTGTAGATAACAATACAATTAATAAATTGAAAGACGAACCTGTAGATGACAATACAAGTAATATTTTGAAAGACGAACCTGTAGATGACCATGCAGGTAAACATTTGAAAGATGAACCTGTAGATGACCATGCAGGTAAACATATGAAAGATGAACCCGTTGATATTGATAGAACAAATATTAAAAAGGGTTTAAATGAACAACATGTTAATCCATGGACTACAACATTAGCAGATTTAAAAAATATTAATAATAGTATGAAAATAGAAAAAAATAATAAAAGTAATGAACAGGTAAAAAATACGAGCGTTAGCAAATCATGTGATATTATAAAACCTTCCAAGTTTAATAAAAAGAACCTTTTTGAGCAAAGACTTCAAAGTGTTGAAGGTAAAAACTTTTTTGAAGGAAGAAGTCAAAATTTAGAAGGAAGAAGTAATTTTGATGAGAGATCTCAAATTGTAGAACAAAGGAGAAACTTTGATGACAGGGACCAGAACATAATGGATAGAAAAAATTTTGATGAAAGAAATCAACAGGTTAATGACAGAAGAAATTTTGATGAAAGAAATCAACAGGTTAATGACAGAAGAAATTTTGATGACAGGGATCAGAACGTAATGGATAGAAGAAACTTTGATGAAAGAAATCAACAGGTTAATGACAGAAGAAATTTTGATGAAAGAAATCAACAGGTTAATGACAGAAGAAATTTTGATGACAGGGATCAGAACGTAATGGATAGAAGAAACTTTGATGAAAGAAATCAACAGGTTAATGACAGAAGAAACTTTGATGAAAGAAATCAACAGGTTAATGACAGAAGAAACTTTGATGACAGGGATCAGAACGTAATGGATAGAAGAAACTTTGATGAAAGAAATCAACAGGTTAATGACAGAAGAAATTTTGATGAAAGAAATCAACAGGTTAATGACAGAAGAAATTTTGATGAAAGAAATCAACATGTTAATGACAGAAGAAATTTTGATGAAAGAAATCAAAATGTTAATGATAGAAGAAATTTTGATGAAAGAAATCAAAATGTTAATGATAGAAGAAATTTTGATGAAAGAAATCAACAAGTTAATGACAGAAGAAATTTTGATGAAAGATATCAAAATGTTAATGAGAGAAGAAATTTTGATGAGAGAAATCAACAAGTTAATGACAGAAGAAATTTTGATGAGAGAAATCAACATGTTAATGAGAGATATCAAAATGTTAATGATAGAAGAAATTTTGATGAAAGAAATCAACAAGTTAATGACAGAAGAAATTTTGATGAGAGAAATCAACATGTTAATGAGAGAAGAAATTTTGATGAGAGAAATCAACATGTTAATGAGAGATATCAAAATGTTAATGATAGAAGAAATTTTGATGAAAGAAATCAACATGTTAATGAGAGACGAAACTTTGATCAAAGGGCTCCAAATGTAGAAGAGCGAAGATATATGGATCCAAGAAATCCGAATATTCCATATGTAAGGTTTCCACATCATCAGTGGGGTCAAGGAATGATGTATGGAAGACCATATTATCCTTGGGTTCCATTTATGGGAGATGGAAGAGGTTATAATTTTTATAATCCTCATCAACATATGGTATATGGAAGACCCTATTATTGGGTACCTCCACCCCCAGCGTTAGAATATACAAAAGGATTTAATCCAATGGAACAGAGAAGAGAAGAAGACAGGGGACATATGGGAGGAAGAGGTAGTAGATACCCAGAAGAGGAAAGATATAATTATAACAATAAGAGAAGTAATAGTATACCTGAAGGACGAAATTATGAAGAGAATGCATATGAGAGAGGAGGAGGGAATAATAAATGGGATTTTCGAAATATGTATGATAGATTAAGAGATGAAGATGAAAATGATTATGACCAACCTCCTAGTACATCTTCTTCTAATAGAGGAAGAGGTAATGAAAGATATAGTCAATCAAGAGATAGAAGAGAAGAAAGGAATAATTATAATAGTGATTATTATACTAGAGGAAATGAGAGAACATATAATAATTCAAATGTAACAAGTAGTTCAAATAGAGAATTAATACCTTACAAAAAAGAGATATTACCTTTTGGTGTTAGTAATTCTGAATTGGAAGATAAATTAACAGAAGAGGAATTAAATGAAAGAATAAGAAGATTAGATTATACAGTATCTGTTAAAGATATGTTTATATTATGGAATCATATACTTGCACATGAAAGAAAAAAATATACAAAAATGCAAGAATATTTAATGTATTATAGTCAATATTTAGAAAAAACATATCTTGTTCCTACAGCTTTTAGAAAAAAATACTGGTGGAGGGTTCATTATATGTTGACCGAAGAAGTAGTTAAAAGAGAAAGGACAGATAATTTAGATTTCCATCAATTCTTACGTAAAGGTTCTTGTGAAAAACGTGAATTTTTATATTTTATTAATTCTAAAAGAAAAGGATGGGCTGATCTTACGGAAACAATGAAAAATATATGGATGGAAAGATTAACTTATAAAATGAGAAAATATAGTGGAGCATAATTAAAACTAAAAAGGATACTATAGTATCCTATATGAAAATGGAAATATATATATATTATATGATTGATCCGATTTTTTTTCTATGATTGTTTTATAAAAATACATACATTAATTAATATATGAATGAATAATATATAAAAATATTTTATGAGAATTTTAAAAAATGATATATAATATGCAAGAGTGAATATTTATATAATATATATAAATATTTATAAATATGTGTACTCTTATATACTTTTTATATTTTACTTTTTTCTATTTTCTTTTTTTTATTTTTTTTTTATTTTTTCTTTTAATAGTTGTCAAATGAGTTATATTCCTATTTTTTTATATTTTATAAAAACATGAATTAAAAATTTTGTTTTTTAAATTTTTTGTATGAATTGTTTTATTTAAAAAATTAATTATGTCTATGGATATATATATATATATATATATAAATCAAACAGAAAAGTATAATATATATATATATATATATATATACAAATCAAATAAAAAAGTATAACATATATATATATTATATATACAAATCAAATAAAAAAATATAACATATATATATATTATATATACAAATCAAATAAAAAAGTATAACATATATATAATAATGATAATATTATACAAACATTTATGATATGTATAAAATTATTTGAATATATTCATTTAATAACTTTCGGATTTTTTTAAATATAATAATAATGCAAAAACAAGTACTAATGCATAACTGAAAGCGATTGTACTATATGCCATAGATACATATGGAGCAGTACAAGTTGCTGTACATCCTATTAAGAATAATATGATTACGTATATTGGTACGGATACAAAATCTTGCATAAGATAATTTAACATTTTATCTATATATTTTGAAGGTATACGATGTAATAAGCTTAAAATTTTTTTAAATATATTTTTTTTATTTTTTACTTCTATTTTTTCACCATACATTTCTGAATACATTTCTTCATATCCTTTAAATAAGGCATCTCTAATTTCCATATTGCGTTCTTCATATGATGTGTTTTTTAAAAAATTATTTAATTCTGAACAATCAATAATAAGAATGTCTTCTATAAATTCTTGTTTTTCTATTTCTTCTTCTATTGTTTTCTTATTAAAAAGGGATATATTTCCCTTTTTTGTTTGTTCTGTGTTTTCATAGGTTGACAAGGATCTCGATATTTTTAAATTGGGTATATCATATTTATTATGCTTTTTTTTTGATATTATCCTACATAAAAAAAAACATATACATATATATGTATATATATATATATATATATATATATATTTATTTATTTATTTATGGTGCATATTAATATGAAGTATCATATTAGGTGGTAGCATAATTATTTTTTTATTTTTACTTACATTATTATATATGTGAAATATTGATATTACAACGTAATATATTATAATTTTACAGCAGCAAAAATACATAGTTCCTTTAATTAAGCATCATATAATATTACAAAGAACATTATTTAGATAAAAATAAATAAATAAATAAATAATAATATATGTCTATATTTATAGTCACAATCATATTATGTGTACAATATATACTTAATTTTTTAATTTCTTATATATTATAACATAAAATTTCCATTATGAATATATGTATTATGTTTCCTTATTATATATTGTTCAATGTATAAGAATAAAAATGTAGATATATGTATTCAAATAAAATATAATGGATCACATAATGTAAAATGAACAGGATTGCATCTATATATATACATGTTAAAAACTAAAAATTATAGGTTTCATATTTTAAAATATGTATTATACTATATATATATTATATTTTTTTGGTTAATCAAGTAACAAATACAAATTATATTACAAAACATTTACATTTTCCTTTTTTTATATTCTTAATTTATTTACAGGAATAATTATATATATAAAATAATATTATAGAAGGAAAAAACAAAACAAAAACAAAAACAAAACAAAACAAGAAGAAATAAAAAGAAATAAAAAAAATTAAAAAGCCTAAATATATTTTATGGCATATGAATATATTGAACGTATGCAAAATGAAACAATCATATTCTATGA
>NC_004329.3:0-77500 GCF_000002765.6 Plasmodium falciparum 3D7 | reverse complement strand
AAGCACCTTGAAAAGAAAAAAAGAAAGACAATAAAAATTTATTATTTACACGAATGATTATTCTTATTTCATTTATTGTCCGAAAGATATAAAGTTTGTATATAAAATAAATAAGTATGTTTATATTTTTTTTTAATTTATTCGTTCTATTAATATTATGTTTTATATATTTCATTTTTTTTCTTTTTTTTTTTTTTTTTTTTTGAGATAAATATATATTGATATATCTTGAAGATTATTTGTACACAAAAGTTAAAATATAATCAAATGAACATAAAAACAAAACCAAAAAAAAGAAAAAAAAAGGAGAAAATATTAACACCAAAAAATAAATAAAATAAAAATAAAAAATAATAATAGTAATAAAAAAATACTACACATATATGTAATATATTTATTTATAAATTATTATTTAATAACTTTTGAGAATATTTCAAGTGTAATAAAAATACAAATAAAGGTACAATGAAATAACATATACCTATTGGTATATATGATTTAGTTACAAAATTTGAATGCATGGCACCAGAACCTCCTGTGAGTAATCCTATTAGAAGTATTATAAATACTGATAGTGGTATAGTTATGAATATTCTCATTACTAATCTTAGTAATCTGTTTATATGTTTAGGATACAAGCAGTCTAATAATTTTAATATTTTTTTTAAATATATTGTAATTTTTTTTTTTTTTTTTTTTGGGTCCATATAGTTGTGAATACGTTTATTCATATTCCTTGAAGATTTAATTTTTCATTTGGTTTGTATTATTATGTGAGTCATTTTTTAATAATTTGTTTAAAACTTGAACAATCAATTACAAATAAGTGTTGTACATATTATTTTTTTCTTTATTTATCCTTGTATCGCATTCTTTTTGAATGATTTTTTGTATGATGGTTTTATATTTTGAGTATATTTTTAAAATTCTATTGTTTTTGATTTGTCCTTTGCAATGTGTTTTTTAAAATGAACACAAAATATATAATCTTTATTCTAGAAAGAAAAAAAAAAAAAAAAAAAAAAAAAAAAAAAAAAAAAGTAGCATATAATATATATATATATATATAATATGCTTATGATGTGAAAATCAGAAAAAGAAAAAAAATATATTAAATTATTTATATATATGTGTATATATTTATATGATATATTTTGTTTATGAATGCGTGAAGGAAATACGACAATAACATATGTATATAATATATTCATTCAAATATTTTGTTTTTACTTATATCATGTATGTATATCTTTAAAGAACAAACTTTTTAATCGATTCAAAAGTAATTAATATATAAAATAATATAACCAAAAATTAATAAATGAAGACTACAAATCATATCTTTTAACATATATATAATATATATATATATATATATTACTTTATTTTACAACGACGTATAATAAGTATACAGAATTATAATATTAAAAGAAGGGAAATAATATTTACTATTATTTGTTTATAATAAAATGAATTATACAAACATATTTCTTACGTTTATTATGTTTTATTTTTTTTTTTTTTTAGTATTAATGTGAAAGTGAATTAATAAATATTTTTAGAATATGAATATTGAACAAGAATAAATAAGATTTATTATATTTTATATATTTATTATGTTAGCTCTAACATTTCCTTCTTGACAGTTCCTATAAATTAATTATGATGTGTTGTATATATGTTCTCTTTATAAATGTGTAAAAAAAAATATATAATAATGTGTATCACTAATATAGAAAAATAAAGGAGAAAATGATATATTTAAAATAATTAATTATGAATGTTAATATAAAATAACCATGTATTTTATATTACACACTAATATTATATATATGTATAAACGGTTGCATGTTAAAGATTAGTTTTTTTTTTTTTTTTTTTTAATATAATTAAATGGATTAAATGTGTGTTGTAAAAATACAACATTAAAAACATTCCTATATATATATATATATTTATATTTATATATTGTTTATTATTTTGCATGTTCTCATTAATACATATTTGATTATAACAATATTTCTTTTTATTTATAAAACACATTTTTATGAACCATAAGGTATGATCGATTGAGACATTTTAGGGGAGAGGGGGAGAAGAAAAAAAAAAAAAAAAAAAAAAAAGACTATATAAATACATTTTTGTATTAATATATAATAATGGTATAAAACACCCCAATATTTAAAACATTATTTTTAATTGATTAATGTTTTTCGGATATATAAGACAAAAATTCGATATGTATATAATATGACTTCGTTAATATTATAGTGGTTTCATTTTTTTTTTTTTTTTTTTTTTGTGGAAAGCTTAATATATGATTGGATAATATTATTTTTAATTAAGTGTAAAAAAAAATATTTAGGAGATCATTTTTTTTATCGATAATATAATTGTTATGTGAAAAGGAAATATATTTAGGTGTTACACATGCATACATACATACATACATATATAAATAAATGTAAATAAATAAATATATATATATATTTATATATTTATATATATAATATTAATTTAATATTTCCCTTAATATTAAAAGAAGCATATTCTCTATATTATTTTATACAAATATTATATTTTTTTTAAGAGGTATATAATATGTTATCCTGTATTTTATGATTATTATTTACCAATATGATATATGATTCATTTTTATGTATTAAAGGGGAGATATAATAATATGTGTACATATTAAAAAAGGAAAAAAAAAAAAAAAATAATAAATAAATGTACATATATATATATATATATATTTATTTATTTACTAAATAGTTACAATATCTCTATATAAAGCTATTTGTTAATGCACATGTTTAACAATTTAATAAAAAGAAATGAATATTTTTATATTGTTTCTTCTTTTTTATACATTAATATAGTAAGAATATAATTTTTATTTTATATATATATATAGGAATTCTTCGTATAATAGTGTTGAATGTTCATTTTATTTTAATTTTTTTCTTTAATATTTTAAATTGTAAGTATAAAAGAATTTATAAAAGGCTTAATTGTGTTTTGATACATTACAAATATTATAAGAAATTAATTATATATGTATAATAATATTTTATGTATAAAAATATATATATATATATATATATATATATTATGAATAAATGAATTGTTATTTTTTGGACGTGCTTTTTTTATAGAGGGGACATATAAGATGATTAAAATTTTTTTTTTTTCTTTATTTTTTTATTTTTTTTTTTTTTTTTGTGTGTGTGTATATATATATATATATGTTTATATATCTTATAATATACATATATATTTTAGAAAAATATTTTGAAAAAAAAAAAAAAATTAAATATATGAATATTATTTCTTTATATTTAAGAATTGAATTTTACATATATATAATATTTGTGTGATTTTTTTTTTTTTTTTTCATATGAGTAAATATATATATTGAAAATTATAATGACATATTTATATATATGTGAGAATATACTTTTTTTATGTGTAGTATATGCAGGATATTATTAAAAAGAAAAAAGGGAAAAAATACTTTATATTTTTGAATATATTAAAAAAAAAAAGAAAATATATAATAAGTTGTTTTTTAATTTGTGTTTTAGATAAAATTTGTTTGAAGCATTATGTTATTAAAGATAATAAATGTAATAATAATATATATATATATATATATATATATATATATATATGTATATATTTATTTATTTATTTATTTATTTATTCAATTTTTCAAATGGTTTTATAAATACTACATATTATGACACAAATATATACGATATTTTAAGTGATCCTTTTTTTACAAAAGATATAATTTTACAAAAAGAAAAAGGATTTTTTTATTTATTAAGATGAGAAAAATTTTAAGCATATGATAAAAATATGGAAATAAAATATACTGAAAAAATATTTAATAATTTATTAAATGATGAAATATATAAAAAATTCGAATTAAACTATTTTGTAAAAAAAAAAAAAAAATAATTGTGAATTTTTAACAATAAAAAAGATGAAAAAATATAAAATAAAACGATAAATAATATAAGAGGATAAAGATCAAAATATACATAATAAAATATATAAAATATGTTGGAAATTAATGTATAAAAAAAGAATGAAATTTCCTTTAATCAAAGTTAATGTATTTATATGTATCATAAAAAATTACGGGAAAAAAAAAAAAAAAAAAAAAAAAAAAAAACCCCATAATGGTAATATAAATATTGATTATATTTGTTTTTTAATTTTGAATAGGAAACACTATAAAATAATAGCCCATAATTCGCATATATATTCCTTTATGAAGCAAATAAAAATTATATGTATATAAAAAAGAAGTATATAATATATATATATATATATATATATATATATTTTACCTTTTTAAGAATTATTTACCAATATATTATATATATTTTTTTGTTGTTCTCTATGTTTTATTTATGCTTATAAAATACGTAAATAAAACTGATATTAAAAGGATGATAAAGATAAAAATAACTTATTATGTTTGTATAGGAAAAAAAAAAAGAAGAATATATACATAAATATGTATATATGTATGCTTCAATTTCTATTTAAAATGTATATGTATTTTTTATTTTTATCATTTTTGTAAAAAGAAGATAATATAGTATTCTCATTTATTTATTCATTCACTTTACTCTTCTAAATATATGTGTACACTTATTATTATCCATGTATAATAAAAAAAAATGGAACAGTAACAAAAGTGAAAGCATGAAAAATGATATAGCTGCGAAAAAAAAAAAAAAAATATATACAAATATATAAATATATATATTTAAAATGTGGTCTTCTTCCTTATGGATTTATTGAAAAAGGAAATAATATTACAATATATTAATTTTTTTTCTATATATTTTATCTTTAAACTGTACGTATTAATATGTAGAAATATAAAAAACGTCAAATATGGCCTACAAAATTAAATAAATTAAATGTATTCTCATATATTTTAAGAATATAGGATAATTGAATAAACATGGATTTATTTTAAATAAATATAAATAAATAAATTTATATATATATATATATATTATATATGTATTATAAAAAAAAATTTAATATAAAATTATCTCATAATATATATTCATTGGTTGTAATATAAATTAATATGAATATAAATTAAATTATACTATATGAAAAAACATAAAAAATTTTAAAATTTTAAAAATTATATAAATTCGTTCACATCTAGATGAATAAATAATTTTTAAAAATAATTTTCCTTAATGCACATCTTTTCATGATATTTTTATTAAGGATTAATAAAGAATGAAATATATTATTTATAGGAATATTTTTATATAGTGGTATTGATGAATATATTTTAACTTTGCTCCTTTTTTTTTTTTTTTTTTTTTTATGATACGTTCATTTATATTTTTATAAATATCAAATATATACAATTTTTTTTTAAAATTTAAAATATATATATACATATATATATATTTGTGATATTTAAAAATAATTCATAAATAAAGAAAAAATATAAAGTGCACTAAATAAATACACGTGTGCTTATATTATATTACTATTTATACATCAGGAATACATAGTACAACATCGTATTTTTTGAATATTTATATTATTCTTATATTGTATAAAATATAAAGTTCTTATTAGTTATGTATTAAATGTATAAATGTATAAATGTAGAAAAGAAAAAAAAAAAAAAAAAAAAGAACAATTTATATTATTATTAATTAAATGGCTGTTGAAATGAATACCCCAGTATCCAAAAAGGGGGTAAGCTCTACTGCATATTCCATATATTTTAGTGTTTTTTTGAAAAGGTTAAAAAGTTATGTTTCCGATAGAATTAGTCGTATAAAAAATGCAACTGATTATGAAAAACCATGTAGGGATTTAAACTATGAAATTGATGAAGTAAAAGATTTGTTTTGTACACGTTATTTATTAAATATTCCAAGATATGTTAGATTAGCATCATGGAATAAAAATATTGAAGATCATTTAAAAGCAACAATGGTTAGTGATTCAAATCAAAAATGTAAAAGAAGTTATCCTTTTTATCCAAGAATTCAAAGATATAGAAGAAAACTGTTGGCAGATTATTGTGAAGAAAGGGATAAAAGAAGGGATGTACTAAATTCAAGTAATGATAAAGACAAGTGTTTAGAATTTAACGAATGGGTAATTATGAGTGACAATGCAATTAATGATTCGTTTAATAATAAGATAACAGAAGGTGATAGAAATAAAGGAGCATATACTATTAGTAATAGATGTAGTTTGAGAAAACCACACCTTTTATTTCCACTATTAGAGTGTCATGAGGAAAAAAAAAAAGAGGAAGAACCTGAAAAGAAAAGTGACTCTGATGATGAAGATCTAAATAAACCTAAAATTCCGGAACAAGACCATAAAAATGTAATTCCTGGGATTATTGGATTTTCTAATTCTCCGTCATATGTTGGTTTTAACCCTGTTCATGCGGAATCTGGAATGTTTAGACATAGTTCTCCAGGTTTAACCTTTGGTATGTATAATAATTTGTATATTTAATATTTATAATTTAATTTTTTTTATATTTTTTTTTTTTTTATTAAATGTTATATATTAAATAAAAATGGTGAAATTATTATTTAATTATGTAAAGATAATATAGAACATATAAATTATTATTTATTTTTATTTAGATAAATTGAATATATTTTTTGATTCACCTATATTTGGGCATTCAAAAATTACAGGTACTGCAGAAGGTTTTGGAAATATTTTTAATATGCATATTGAACCTAAAGATGTTGCAATTCCATTTGATACTTCCCCCCCTGTTAGTATCCCAGCTTCTAACGTTACAGTTGGTAGTAATACTCCTGTGAAAATAACACCATATCTTATGTTTACTCCTGCAGTTTTGATAATAGTGTTCATTTCCATAATTCTGAATTTAATGAATAAAGTGAGTAATGAAAAGGAATCTAACATATATATATATATATATATATATGTATATTTAAAAAGAAAATTATATTTTTTATAATATATATTGACGTATCTTTTTTAATTAAATATATTTCTCTTTCTATTATAGAAAAAACCAATGATACCTGTGAAAATAAAAGAAAAAATTAAAGTGAAGAGCGCGGTTCCTTCTGCTGAACATATAAGAATAGAAGAATTAGAAAAGTTACGTGAAGAAATGAGAGAAAAAGAATTAGAAAAATTAAGAAAAAAAATACATGTTCCAAAAAAAGTTGAAATTATAGAGGAGCCTTATAAAATTAAATTGTTAGAAAGAAAGAAATGGTTATGGAAAACTATTATAGAAATACATATGTTAATTTTGGAAGAACAAAGAAAAGCAGAATGGGAATTTAATAAAGCAGATTTTTTACATATATGTATTGATGAATTTTCAAATCAGGAAAAAAAATCAGATATAAATGTAATAAGAAGTGATTTGTTATTTGATGAACCAGAAGTTATAGAAAATATACATATGATGAATAAGCAAAGCGATATATGGTATAGATGGGTTGAACGAAATGCACATATGTTAGAAAAATGGAAAGAAGAAAAATGGTTTTTAAGATTAAAAGAGAGTTGGAGAGATGAAGAAGAAGAATATATGAAAAGAGCTTATAAAGAATTATTAATTAGTTTAAGAGGTGATAAATATTATATGTCTCAAAGGCAAAAAATTATTTGGAGAAAATGGATTGCAAAACATACAATTAGAGTCAGAGAATTTGTTATAGATAAATGGTTTAATCAATTATTTGAAGAGCTAGAAAAGGAAGGAATCATATCTGATGAGGCCATAAGAAATTTTTTATCTCAACATAAAGAAGCATATGATGAAGAAAAAATCGAAGCATTTATAAAATATAAAAAGAAGTTGTTGGTGGTTATATTATGGATAAAAATATATATGTCAGTATTGGAGGAATATGTAAAGGAAGAAGATATAGAAAGTGAAAAATTATTTATTGATACATCTTTGGAAGAATTAAAAAAGAAAAAAGAAATAGAAGAAGAAGTGATAGAAGATTTGAAAAAGGATATATATGAAATAGATGAAAAGAAAGAAATTGAAAAGTATAAAGGAGAAGATTGGTTTAAGCAAATGCAACAAGATTGGATTAGGAGAGATTATAAATTTGTTTCGTCATATAATTTAGAAAGTGACGATGAAAAGGAGTTTCATGAATTTGTTAAAAAACCGACAATGGAAATACAGAAAGATTTATTAAAAGAGCAATGGAAAAATATAGAATTGAAATGGATTGAGGAAGATAATTATGATGCATATTTGTTAGAAGATAAATTGTTAAAAAAAACGGAATATATAAAACCTAGAGATAAAATGAAACATAGAATAATTAAAGAGGATGATATTTATAGTGAACAATTAAAAGTTTTTGATGAAATAGAAAAAAGGAGCATTTATTTGTCGAGTAAAAGGGTATTGAAATGGAAAACCATCATTGAAATACATTTGGAGGTATTACATGATTGTAAAAAGGAAGAGTGGGATAATAATAAAGGGGACTTTTTAAATATATGTATAGAAGAATTGGTAAAGGGACAAAATGAAGATAAAAAAAATAAGGAAAATTATAATTATATAACAAATGAAAGTGATAATTACGATATAGTGGAATATACCAAATCATTTTGTAATACGTGGACAGATAGACACAATTATATGTTAGAAAAATGGAATAAAGAAAATTGGTTTGTTCAATTGAAAAATGATTGGAAGAAAGAACAAAATGAATACATGAGAAAGACATACAAAGAATTATTAATTAGTCTTAAGGGTGACAAATATAATATGTCTCAGAGACAAAAAATAATTTGGAAAAAATGGATTGCAAAACATCCTAACAAAATGAATGAAGAAATTATAAATATATGGTCAAATCAGTTATCGGATGAGATAGATAAAAACGGTATTATTAGTGACGAAGCTATAAAAAATTTTTTATCTTTAGAAAAAGATATATCGGATAAGGATTTACTTAAATGTAGGAAGAAAAAATTAGAAGTAATTTTATGGGTAAAAATATATATGTCTGTTTTGGAAGAACAGAAAAATGAAGAATTAGAAAAAAGTAAGGAGTCCTTTTTAAATACATGTATAGATGAGTTAAAAAAGGAAGAATATTCTGAAGAAAATGAAAGAATGATAACAATAGTTGATGAAATGAAAAAGGGATTTCGTATATGTGATAAGGTGGAAGATTACAAAAAAAAAAAAAAATGGAAAAATGAAGAATGGTATAAGGATTTAAAGAAAGAATGGATAAAAGAAGAAGATAAATATAAAGATGCTATGGATATAATGGAAAAGGATGAAATATATGAAGATGATTTGTTGAATAAATCCATTGTGGAATTAGAAAAAAGTGTATCATTAAAACATTGGAAAGATATGTATATAAAATGGATTGATGAAGATAACGAGAGAGATTGGTTACGTATTGCAATAGATAAAAAAAATTTAAAAACAGACGAAATAAATGAAGATATAAATAGAATGATAGAATTAAATATGTTGGAAGATTATTCAAATGATTTGTATGATAAAAAAAAAATAAAATGGAAAACTATCATCGAAATACATATGGAAGTTTTGAATGACTGCAAAAATGATGAATGGGAAATGAATAAAGGAGACTTTTTAGATATATGCTTGGAAGAATTTGGAACTATGGAAAATAGGGAATATTCCCATATTATAAATAACATGTTAATGGTAGGAGAACTAGAATATAAACATTTAAATATGGATGTAATAGAAAGACAAAATGATTTGTGGAACAAATGGATAGAAGGACACAGATATATGTTAGAAAAATGGAAAAAGGAAAAATGGTTTATTGTATTGAAAGAGAATTGGAAAAATGAAGAGCATAAATATATGAGAAAGGCTTATTTAGAATTGTTGATGAGTTTAAGAGAGGATGTTAAAAACCCAATGTTACAAAGGCAAAAAATTATATGGAGAAAATGGATTGCAAAAAATTTATATCATATAGAATCAAATGTTATGAAAAAATGGTTTGATAAATTATTAGAAGAAATTCTAAGAAAAGGAGCCATTGAAGAAGATGAATGTATAAATTTAATAGAGATGGAAGAAAATGAAGAATATTTGGAAGAATTAAAAGAATATAGAAAGAAAAAATTAATATGTATCATATGGATAAAAATATATATGATGATAATTGAGGAACACAAAAAGGAGGAATATTTGGAAAGTAAAGAAATATTTTTGGATACATGTGTGGATGAGTTGAAAGAGCAAGAAATTTTGGAGGGTAACGAATTATATATGGATGATATGAAAAAAAGTATCCTATTAAGTGATCAAAAAGAAGAAATAGAAAAATTAAAAATGAAAAATTGGTATAAAGATTTGAAGAAAGAATGGATGAGTGAGGAAGATAGATATTTCAGATCAATAATAAATGAAGAAAACGATGAAGAATATAAAAACATGATAAGCAGGCCATTAAGAGATATTGAGAAAAAAATATCAAAAAAGCATTGGGATGATATACAATTAAAATGGATAGATGAAGATAACGAAAGGGATTGGTTAAAAATTGCAAGGAATGAAAATGATGAAGATAATTACGCTTATGAGTATGTAAGGAATAGGAGGAAAAAATACATGGATGTTTATAGTGGATATTATAAAAGGAATAGAAGAAAAAGTGGAGATAAAATAAGTGGAAATGAAATAAGTGGAAATGAAATAAGTGGAAATGAAATAAGTGGAAATAAAATAAGTGGAAAGATAAATAAAATAAATACAGAAAAGGAAATATTGAATTATGATATTATTAAAGAGGATAACAACAATAATGATTATATGAATAATTATATGTATTATAATGATATGGAGAATACTTATGAACAAGGAAGTGACTATAGAAGAAAGGATGAATATTTTGATATTTGCTTTGATTTGTTGAAAAAAGGAAATATGTATTATACAAATTTATGGATAGAAAATAAAAAAATGGATGATTCATATGAATATTTAGATAAGGTGTTAAATAAAATGTTGGAGAAACATAAATTTTTGTTATATAATGTGAAAGAAAGAAATAAGGAATTAATTGATGAATGGGAAAGAGAGGAATGGTTTATTAATTTGTGGAATGATTGGAATGAAGAAAGAAATAATCATATGAAAAGTATAATGCCATATAAATACAATATTACAAATTTTGTTGAAGAAGAAAAAAAAATATGGAAAGAATGGATATCAAAAATTATAAATAGTGTTGAGGAATGGGAACATGAATACTGGTTTAATGATTTATTAGAAAGATATGAAATGTATGCAATTGATTTTAGTGATGAAATATATAGTATAGAATTAGAAAATTATTTGAAAGATAAAATATTAAAAATAGCGTTGCTAATGGATATATTTATGGCAATATTAGATACAAGTTTTTATGAAGAAAGTGAGGAGAATAATGAATATTTTACAAAATCTGAAATGGAACATATGGAGTATGATAAGATATATGATTTGAATGATGAAGAGGAAAAAATAAAAATAAGAAAATGGTTTGAAAAATGTATAACCGAAACACAAAATGGAGAGATAGCAAAAAAGAATAAAATGCGAAAAGGATCATTTCAAAAAGAATTAGAGGAAAAAGGAATTATGAGTGAAAACTTAGAAGGTGAAACTTCTGTATATAATAAACAAATGATAAAACAAAAAATGAATATATTAAAAGAAAGTTATAGTAGAAATGAGGGCAATAAATCCACATTATGAAGGAATAATAATAAATGTAAAGAAAAGCATACTGATTAATTATAAATATATTTTTTACGTATAGTACAAAGTTTTATGATACATAAGATACTATATATAAATTAAAATATGGATTTGTTTTTTTTTTTGTGTGAGGCTTTTTAACATAATATATTTTATTAATGTGTCAACAGACATATACTTGTCAATTTGTTTATATATATATATATATATATATATATATATATTTGTATATTTATTTATTATATATATATTTTTTATTACTTAATAATTTTATTTTCAAACGTTTTACCCTCTTTAATGTTCTTGTAAACATGTTCATATTGTTCATTCTTAATATATATTTAATAATTGTATACAACATTTATACAATCTTTTGATTTTATTTTTATAAATTTATTTAAAATAAACTTCTTTTTAATTATGATTTAATTTTTTTTTTTCTTTCAAATGAGTATATTTATTGTTTAATTATATATATATATATATATATATATAAGGAAAATAATTTATTTTCCACAAATTATTGTAGGAATAATGAACAAATTTTTTTTAATTTAAAAAAAAAGAAAAAAAAAAAAAATATATATATATATATATATTTTTTTTTTTAATGATGAAATATGAATAATTGTATTAACATTTTTGAATGTTTATAAAAAGAAAAAAAAAAATATAGTATGTTGGAAAATTACGCTTCATGAATATATATATGTGTATGTAATATTCCTTATATATTTTAATTTATTTTATTTCATTTTATTCATTTAATTTTTTAAAATAATATTTTTTAATTTTTCAATTTTTTTATTTTTATATATTAAATAATATATATAAAAATGTATGTTTATATTGATATATATAAATATATGTATGTACACATTTTTTTTTTTTTTGAAAAAGAAAGTTAGAAGGGGTATACAATTTTATAAATATAAAATATTTTAGTTGTCCCAATGATCCAGTGGGAAGGTATGTAAGTTTTCTTTGAAGTGACACAGGTTCGATTCCGCGTCCTTGAGTTTCTGAGATAAAAAGTTGCAGGCCAAGATACTGAAGATTCGTTCGGAATGGGCAACACCATTTTTTTTATTTTTTCAATATATATATATATATATATGTATATTTATAGCCTTTATTATATTTAATATTATTATAATGCAATAAATAAGCATATATATATTTTTTAATGTAAATATTAAAGAAATATATAAAAATAATATAAGCAATAATTCATTTTTTTTAATATTGTAAAAAAAAAAAAAAAAAAAAAAAAAATTTTATATTTTATAATTACCCTGCTTTGTAATATGAATATACAAAACATGTTAATATTCTTTTTATGAATAATATTAAATATTTTAATGGATTTTTTTTTTTTTTTTTTTTTTTTTTTGTGAAAATATTTATGTTAAAATACAGGTATATTTTATATATGTGTAAATTACAAATTTTTATAAAATTTTTTGAAGTTTATATACATGTCCGAATATTTCGCATTTGTATTATTACATAAAGAATACCAAGATTAATTTATAGAAAAAAGGAAAAAGAAAAATTATACATACATATATATATATATATATATATGTGTACATATTTTTTTGAAGTGTATTCTCTTTCTATATTATATATATATATATATATATATATATTTTTCATGTATAATTTCAAAAAGGATATATACTTTTATTTTACATGAATCTTTTGTTATACACATCACGATATTGGCATTCATTTGATTCAGTTTGTTGAAAAACGTATAGACATAATATATGTACATGAGAAGTTAAAATATATTTTAAGTTGTATCTAAGAGTTTGAAAAAGATGAATTTGATTAATATTATATATCTTTATAAATAATTAATTTTTTTTTTTCTTTTTTTTGAACTTTTATATATGTATTCCTTTAAAATAAAAAAAAAAAAATAAAAAAAAAATATATAAAAGTAGAAATAAAAATGAAAATAACAAAATTTGATAATTATATATTTTATTATGTACATGAACATTCATATACAACATATTGAAATACTTGTAAATTTTTTTTTTCATTTTTATAAATTATTCTTTGTGTATATTTTGTTATATATTTTGTTATACATTTTGTTATATATTTTTATTTTATTTATTTTTTTTTTATAAAAATATTGAAGTATTTCGTAATAATTTTTTGTATTAATATTTGATTTATGAAGTTGAAAATATAATAGTTTATACTGTTTTCATTTTTTTTTTTTTTTTTATATATATGAGAGAGAAAAAAATGTTTTTGGTATAAAAAAATGGGAAAGACTTATCTATTTTTATAAATATTTAAAATTCATAAATGAAAAATTATAAAATTAAAAAGATACTTACAAAAATAATGTTCGTTATTTAAGGAAGGATAAGTTTGTCTATATAAATGTACTATTTTAAGAAGTATGTATATTATATACATTTCTTATAATATATATATAAATAAAAATAAAATAAATACATACATACATATATATATATATATATATATATATATATAATATAATATTTTTTTAATTATATTACTAATTTTATGTAAGAAAATATGAGTACCATTTTAAAAATGTATACTCCTTTTTTTTGGCGGGAAAATGAGGAAAATTGTCAACTGGAAAAGAATGTGATAAAAATGGAAAGAACTTAATTTAATAAAATATAAATACTTTTGGAAAAATATACGGTTAAATATATTGTATGGAATAAATGAAGAGAATATTTATTACATCATGAATCATATACCAATATACTGTAGTATTAAGACAGTGTTTTATATATTTCAACTGTATAAATAATATATATATATATATATATATATATATATATATTTATTCATTTACGTATTTTGATTTATATTACATATTTATTTTTATAATGAATTAAATTTTCACTTAATGTATATTTTGATTTAATAAACTTTTTATGTTTTATAAAAAATAATATATTTTTTTTTTATATATATTGAAAAAAAGTATGCGTTAAAATTAATATCATTATAACATATGCGAATTATATTATTTTAAGAAAATGAGCAACAAAATATAATTAACATTATAAAAATATATATGAAATAAAAAAAAAAAAGAATAACCTGAAAGAAATTACAATCTTATAAAAACATAATACAACCTAGGAATACATAACTATAAACCCAAAAACAGTATGTTTATTTTATTTTTTTTTTAATGTCTAGAAAAAAATTTTAAAGGTTATCAACAAATAAAATATAAATTTTTTTTTATTTGGTAAAAATAAATTTACAACATTTAAATAAAAAGACGTTGGTACTGAAGTGTTCTTGTAGTAAGTAATAATAATAATAATAATATATATATATATATATATATATATATATATATATGTGTATGTGTAAAGAATGAAAATATTTTATTTTATTTATTTGTTTTTATATATTGTTTATATGATATTTTGAAAATTATATATAAGAATTATGTTATTTTTTTCAATATTTTGTGTTAAGGGATATTTTAATTTTTGAAGAGGAGTCTCTTATAAAAGATTTTTTTTTTTTTTTTTTTTAAGTGATATATAAAAAATAAATGAAGAATACGGGTAGTAATTTTATTTTGAAGTTTTTTCTTTTTAAATGTATTTTTGTAGTTATTATAGGAATATTGTGTATGGGAATATTAGTAAGTGCACAAATAAATATATATATATATATATATATTATCCCTTTTGTGTTTAAATTTTACGGTTATTTTTTATTTTAACAATTTTTTTTTTTTTTTTTTTTTTTTTTTTTTTTTTCTAGTATTTACCAAATGATAGAAATAATAAAGTATCATCGATTAAATCATCTGAAAAATATCAAAGGAAACTTTATGACTTACAAAGGATTGTTAAAGGTAGAAAAAAGGATTCAAAATTAAAAAATAAATCGGAAGGTACAAATGAACAACAAAATAATAAAAATAATGGTAACATTGTAAAGAATGAAGAGTTATTAAGTAGATCAAATAAGAAGTGTTTAAAAGTAGATTTAAATAGGGAAAAGCTCTTAAAATATTTTAGTTCTGATAAAGAAAATATTAAAGATAAAGATATAAATTATAATGATCTTACAAATAATTTAAATAGGAAGGAATTATTAGCTGTGCTTGAAACTATAAATGAAAAAACACCAAGAAATGACCTTATAAATATATGGAGTCATGTGGTTGGAATTAATAGAGGAGAAATAGATGAACTGACAGATAAATTAATAGCCTACACAGAATATTATATAAATAAGCATAATAAGCATGATATAAACATCAATGAAATGAAAACATTTTTAAATATAAATTCAAAAGGTTGGAATGATTTTAAAATTGAATGTGTTAAAAAAATAGCCTGTGAAGATTCTGTTTTTAGTCAGCGTTTTTATAAGATTTTGAAAAAAGGAAAGAAAATAGAGGAAATCAAAAAATTAATTAAATCATATATAGAATATGCTGATGCTATAAAGAAAAAAGAATATGAAAATTATATAGAGAGGTTTCATGAATCGTTTGAAAAATATGTTAATTCTTCAAGAAAAAAAAAAAAATTATAAAAAATAGATCTTTCACATATATATATAAAGGATATTATGGTATTATAAATAATGAGAAACATTAAATTTAATCATAAAACAAATAATATATTAATAATATATATATATATATATTTATTTTATTATAGGTTATTCTTGTTAAATCAGGTAAAAATATCTCTGTATGAATTATATATTATCCTATGTATGTGTGATTTATTGTTTTAGTTTACATTCATCACAATGTTTTTGTTTTTGCAACTATATCCTTATTGTTTTAAGTTACATATTGATATGGAATTATATACATATATATATATATATATATGTATAACCCATATTAGTTTCGTTTAAATAATATAAAATTAGTTTTTTAATAAAATAAATAGAAGAAGCATATTATCAATTAAAAAGTTAGATTTTAAAATATGAAAAGAAAAATTATAACCATTTAAACTATTTTATCAATTTAAGTTATTATTTATATATATTTTTCTAATGACAAAAAAAAAAAAAAAAAAAAATATATATGTATGCTTAGGATATATGTACATCTTATTAGTAAAAAATGTATTATTATACACATGATTATATTCAAAAATATATCGTAATCGATAATTGAAGAAAAACAATATTCATTTGTGCATAAAAATGAAATACATGATTATTATTTATTATTAATATTTTTTTCCATTAAATTAAATGATAAAATATATATAATAAAATATTTTCAATTGCCTGATTATTAATTCATGGATTTGTTTTTATAAAATATAATATTTTTGATGATTTGTTTTTCGATTTTATAATGTGAAATATATTTAATTAATAATAAAAAAAAAAATAAAAGGATAAAATATGAAAAATATAATGTTTTACATTTAGTGTGTATTATCGATTTAATCGTTGAAAATATTTCGTTTTGATATAACTTATGTTCCACATTTTAATAAATGTATATTAATATATATATATATATATTTTTAAAAGTATAACATTTATACTATATATTATTTCATAATATTGTTTCTTTGTATTTTTGTCTATCAGGGTAATATTTATAATAAGGATATTCTTGAACAGTTTGAAAATAAATAAGGGAACTAAGCTGAGGGTGTTCAATGTATTTTTTTAATATGTCTTTTAATAGATCTGTATAAATGATATTTTCTGCTTGCATTTTTGTTTGTAATATATAAATATTTAACTTCTTTAAAATAATTTTTTACATGATTTTTAAGATCTAACGTATCTATTAACTGATGTGCATGTTATAACCTAGAAGTATTTAACATATAAAAGATATCTGTTTTATTATCTACATTATTTGATGAACCTTTGTTATGTGTTTGTTCATTATTCTAAGTTCGCTCTTTTGGATTAGTCTTTTGTGACTTTACTATGCTATTTTTGGGAATTGTTAATTGGGAATAATCCTTTTGTGTCTTTTTAGTATTTACAGTATGGGTAATAAAAGTATGTTCAGTGTTTTCATTTATTTTTTTTATTTTTGTGACATTGTGATGGATGTGATGTGGAGGTATGAGCAAGTGATCGAAAAGGTCTTATTTTTTTTTCATTGAATATGCATTCTTGTTTTTGAATAACAATTTGTTGAATATCCTGTAAATAAATATAAATACATATTTCTAATATATTATAATTTTTTTGAATTATATATATATATATATATAATATTTATTTAAATATATCGTATTATTATTTTATGCATGTACATTGAATTATATTTAAAGTATTAATTTGAATATAATTTTATATGTTTACTATTAAAGGTATATTTATATATATAGCTAAATATATTTATATGCAAATTTATTTTTTATAATTATTGATTTTTTAAATGCTATATATAAAATTAGAATTTTATAATATGTTTTATTCATATGTTTTTAATAGATAATATTATAATTTTGAAGGTCATTATGTAAAGATTAAAAAAAAAAAAAAAAAACAATAATAATAATTGCGCTACCATTATTTATTTATTATTATTATTATTATTTTTTATGTACTAACGACAAAAATATTTTGAACCATATATATCTATATATCAACACATTATAAGAATAATGAATTAACCTAATCTTACAATAATCATAATTATGAAATAGTAATAATATAATATATAATAATTATAATTGTATTAGAATAACCATATTTATATTATAGCTATTTTTTTTGAATATTATAATATATAAAATTAATATAATAGAAAATTTTAAAAAGAATTATAAATATTAATAACTTGTAAAATATTAAATATATATATATATATATATGATTATAAAGAATTTATTATTAATATTATAGAATAGTAAAAATTACTATGAGTTTATTTTTAAAATATACATCTTTAAGAAAAATATTATTATAATGTAATCATACTATTAATTTCTTATGTATTGTAAAAATATTATATGATATTTCGTATTATAAAATTATTATAGATATATGTAATATTTACAAGATAAAAAAAAATAAATATAATATAATTATAGTAATTATATGTATACACAGTAATATAAAATACAATATGTCAGTATATGGTATCTTTGGAAAATCATTTAAATTGTATTCTTGTAATAATAGTATATTTTAAATTTATTCAAAAATTTTATATTATAATTAGCTAATATATAATTGCTTTTAATATCTTATCATATATATATGTTTATATATTATTATTTATAAATTATTATAATATAATTATGTAAAATAAAATAATAGATACAATAGAGAGCATTTTCTAACATAGAATAAGGCTTAGAAACAAATACGAAATAAAATAAAAGAAAAACATAAATATTAAAATACATATAAAAAGTATTTTATTATATTATTTTTAAGGCAATAAAATATATTATTAAATAAAACAAATCTTCTTGTTAGTTCCACAATAGTAATTATATTAGAATATATTTTAGTATATTTATTCGATAAAAATTATGAGAGCTATTATGATATATATATGTGGTTTACACCCATAACAACTATTGTTCTACACATTGGTATGTTATTTAGAACAAATAACAAGTTCTTTGTACCTACCGTTTTACTTGTTATGTAGATTTATAAAAATAAAATTTAATTGTAATTTATGATTTGAAATAATATAAGATTTTATTAAAATTAAAATACAAAATTATAAAAATATGGAAATATTTCATTATGTTATTTTTTTTTAATTCAATTAATTATTTTTTTATTTTATTATTTTTTTTTTTTTTTGTGTTCTAAATAAAAAGGCAAAAATGGTTCCAGTAAAAAAATATATTTTGGTATAATGGAAAATTAATTATTTATTATATTATATAAATTATAATAATGTTTTAGGTTAAAAATATTTAATTTTATTTTTAAATAAAATAAGGTATTATATATGAACTATTTAGTTATAATTTTAATCATAAAATAATATAAGTATAACAATAAAAATGAAAGTCCATTATATTAATATATTATTGTTTGCTCTTCCATTAAATATACTGGTAACATATTATGTTATGTATGAATCAAATTATGATGATTAAAATAATATATATATGATAACATAAATTATATCTAATAAATATACATATAAATATATATAATTTATATATATATAAATGATATTTATATAAACATACATTATATGTAATTATAATAAATATATATAATCATAAATTATAATTAATTATAACATATAATACTATATATTTCAATATTTTTACAGGTAAGTTCCAAAAAAAATACATACATCAAATATAATACACTAAACACAAAACTTATAAGAGCACATAGAACATTATGCGAGTGCGAATTATACGCACTGTCTAACTATGACAACGACCCTGAAATGAAAGAAGTCATGCAACAATTTGATCGACAAAGTTCACAACGATTTCTCGAATATGACGAAAGGATGAAAACTACACGCCAAAAATGTAAAGATAAATGCGACGAAGCAATCCAAAAAATTATTTTAAAAGACAAATTGGAAAAAGAATTAATGGACAAATTTGCCACACTACACACAGATATGCAAAGTGATGCTATTCCAACATGTGTTTGCGAAAAGTCGTTAGCAGATAAAGTAGAAAAAGGATGCTTGAGATGTGGAGGTGTATTGGGTGGTGGTGTTATGCCTGGATTTGGTGCTATAGGAGGAACGGCTTTATATGCTTTAAACCAGTTGAAACCTACGGCACTTAAAGCCGCAATTGCCGCAGCTAACGAAGCAGGTATAGCTGCCGGTAAAATTGCTGGTGATGCTGCAGGTATGAAAGTAGTTAGTTTTGGATTAAAACATTTTCGTGTAGATGAATTATTTCCTGATATATTTAAAAACTTTGTTAATACAAAGCCTTATAATGAAATAACAACTATAGCTAATTCAATTTTGGAGAATTATCGTGCGATCTGTACGGGGGTCGAGAACATTAAGGCCCCTACTGCATGCAAAACATTTGAGTATAAATTTGGTATATTTATAGAAGGAAGTAGGAAACCAGGTCCTCCAGCATATAATGCTATACCACAAGGGTTAAAAGAAATTTCTATAAAAGCTGAACAAGCTGCTGCTACAGCATCCAAGAATGCTAGTGAAACTGTTTCTACTGCAATAAAAGCTCGAGAGACCGCTTTGATAGAAGCTGGATTTAACAGTTCCATTACTTCCATAAATGCTTCGATTTTTGCAATTGTAGTAATCGTTTTAATTATGGTTATAATATATTTGATTTTACGTTATCGACGAAAAAAGAAAATGAAAAAAAAACTCCAATACATAAAATTATTAGACGAATAGACATTATGTGCTTGTTATATTGATATTGGCAGGACGGTTGGTACATGTACTATTTTTCTTTGAATATACTATTTTTTTTTTCGATTACAAAATAACTATATATTTTTATATTTATTACATTTGTATACATATAATCTATTTTGTTATGTGTCAATTTTTTCGATAATTTATTGTATAAATTTACTATTATATTAATTTTTTTCTTTTTTTTTCGAAGACATTTCTTCTTTTATAAATCATATATTTATTAATATATATATTACATACTAAACACATAAGTGTAGGTATATATAATTGTTTAGGAAAATAGAATATGGAATATATATATATAATACTTCAAATTAAATCTTATATAATATATTATATAATATAACAATTAGATATATATATGTTAATAATAATAATTATTAATTGTAGAAAACATATTTTTGAAAAAAATATTAGTCCACTTTTATATAATAAAGAAAATTAATATAAATAAATATATTTATTTTGACAAATATATTACATACAAAAACCTGTCATATTATATATATATATATATGTATTAATTTATATATTACATATCTTGTTGTATACTTAATATATTATTAAAAATATCATAACACACTAAAATACAAAATGTGCATACAATATAAAGAACACATAATATATATATAAAAAAAAACACTACGAAATATACGACAGCAGAACAATTACAGTAAATAAATAAGAACATAAAATTAAAAAAGAGAACAGTGTAGAATTCAAAAATAAAAATAAATAATAAAATAATTTTTCTTTCTTTTGCAATTTCTATTTTGATATTGCTTACATATATATATATATATATATATATTACTTCATATATTAAATAATATATAATCTGTTATAAATATAAATCCATTAAGCATTAAATTAGTATAAAACGTATGTTATATATATATATATATATATTGTAACAACAAAAATGTTTTCAACACGATATATCTATATATCAACACTTTATAATATAATAATAATGAATTAACCTAATCTTACAATAAGTATTATTATAAAATAGTAAGAATATAATATATCATATATAATAATTGTATTGGAATAACAATATTTATATGATATCCTTTTTTTTTTTTTTTTTTTATTCATACCGTACTATGATCATCAATATAGGAAATAACTTCATTTTAAAAAATATGAAGAATTTTTTTTTTAAACGTTTCTAATTACGTATAAAATAAAAATAAATGATTCCTTGTTTTTTCATAGTATATATAATTACGCGTTATTTGTTTATTGTATAATAATATATTTATTAAGATATATAGTAATTAATTATTTTGTTACAACATGTAATAATACAATTAATGTATCATAAGTTGTAAAATACCATAACTTCTATTTTAAAAAATATATATATAATAATACACGTTATGATTATAATATATTTGAATAACATAAAACAATAGAATGTATTATGTAATAGTACGTATAATATCTTATTTTGTTATTTGTTTTTTTTTTAATAATAATAAATATTTATATTTTTTGCGATAATTATATAATTTACTACTTTAATGATAAATTAACGTTTTAATTTATTTGTAATATTTTTATAAAAAAAAAAAAATAATATTAATCTTAGTAACAACATAGATAAATTAGAGGGAATTTTATAACATACAATAAATTTTAGAACAAAACAAATAACATAATATATGAAAATTTATTTATTAATATATATGTATATATTATTATTTGAAGAAGATTTTATATCATTTATTATGTTATAAAATATTTGTTGTTAATTGTTTTTATAACAACAATGTTACGAAATTATATGTTTTAATAACTATTTCATAAGTATTTCATATATATATATTATAAATTGGTATTATATATATGTCATACACAATTTCCAAAACGTTGGTTTTGCACATTTGTAAATAATTTACAACACAGAAATATGTTGTATTATTACTATATCGTTAGATATTATTGAGAAAAATGAAAAAAATAAAAAAAAAATAAACCAAAAATAACCATAATAATTTATTGTGTTGATTTAAAATTAAATTTCATTAAAAATTAAAAATTAAAAAAAATTATAAAAAATGCAGAATGTTTTGATAAATTATTTTAATATTAATTTTTTTACGTTTTTGTTTTTTTTTTTTGTAATAAATAAAATGGCAAATGTGGATCCACTATAAAAAAAAAAATATATTTACATAATGGGAAAATAATTGTTAATTATATTAAATAAATTATAATCATATTTTATGTTAAACATTTTTATTTAATTTATTTATAATATAAAATAAAGTATTTTATGTGATTTTTTTAGTTATAATATTTATCAAAAAATAATATACGTATCACAATAAAAAATGAAAATCCATTATATTAATATATTATTGTTTGAGCTTCCATTAAATATATTGGTAATTCCATGTCACATATATATTAAAGAGGATTAATATAATCATATTATAATATAATATATATATTTATATATAAATATATTACGATATCGTATATATAATTTTTATATATATATAGTCCAAATATACATATATATATAAACATAAAAACATACATATTTATAACATATATATATAAAATAAAAAAGAACTAATTATAATATACATATATATGTGACCATTTTGTATAGATATATAATCAAAGGAACCATAACAGCACCACACCACATCATCCACCAAATACCAGGTTATTATGCGAATGCGAATTATATGAACTTGCCAACTATGATAATGACCCACAAATGAAAGAAGTCATGGAAAATTTCATTAAACAGACACAGCAAAGATTTCATGAATATGACGAAAGGATGAAAACTACACGTCAAAAATGTAAGGATAAATGTGACAAAGAAATTCAAAAAATTATTTTAAAAGATAAATTAGAAAAACAAATGGCACAACAGTTAACCACATTAGACCCGAATATAACCACTGAAGATATTCCCACATGTATTTGCGAAAAATCTTTAGCAGATAAAACAGAAAAGTTTTGTCTTAATTGTGGAAAAACTATGGGAGGGGTTGCCCCCGGTTGGGGTCTGGTCAGCGGTTTAGGTTATGTAGGATGGACAAATTATGTTACACAAACGGCTCTGCAAAAGGGTATTGAAGCAGGTGTTAAAGAAGGGATTCAAGGATTAAAAAACTTTTTTGGTCTAGGTAAATTAATTACTATTACTGAAATAGAAAATTTGATTAATTCTACAAGTTATTTTAAAAAAATGACATATGTTACATTTACTCAGAGAATAAAAATTTCAAGGTGTGAAGGACCTCTAAGTTCTAGTATACAATTTTGTAGTGCTGCAAATCATCAGCCACAACGGGCGTTTTCGGAAGGAGCATCAGGAATAGCAGAAACTGCAGAATATATGGCTGAAGTTGCTAAAGAAGGTGTATTGGAAAAAGGCGCACAGGCAACTAGTAGTTTAACTACTGCAATAATTGCTTCTGTTGTTGCAATACTAGTTATAGTTTTAGTTATGGTAATTATTTATTTAATATTACGTTATCTACGAAAAAAAAAAATGAAGAAAAAACTCCAATATATCAAATTATTAGAAGAATAGATATGTTTTGTTATATAGATTTTGGTAGGAAGTTTGGTACTTGTATTGTTTTTCTTTGAATGTACCGTGTGTTTTTTTTTTTTTTTTCTCCATTATAAATAACTATATATTTTTATATGTATTGCGCTTTTATATATAATTTATTTTTCTATAATTTTATTTATTTATTTATTTATTTATTTATTTATTTATTTTCTAAAACTCTTTTAATTAATAAACAATGTAATTTTTAATTTATATAAAATACTTATACGTATTATAATATATTATTTTTTTAAAACATAATGTAACGTATATTTTTTAAATACCTCATATGTTTTTCAAAGGAATATATATCAAAAAAAACAATAAAACTTATGATTATTATAATTATGATTATTATGATTATGATTATTATGATTACTATTATTATAAATATTTTAAGAAACATATTATTCAAAATATTATATCTATATTTATATAATTTAAATTAAAACCAATAAGTATATTATTTCAATTCAGAATTATCATCCTTAAAAAACCTATCATATTATATATTATGTTATTTATATTTATTTCATAATATATTTTATTATTTTAATTATTTTTTATTAGAAATACTACTAATACAATGAATTCAAAAAATAGTCAACATATAACAAAATATAATAATTATACGTAATATAACAAATAGATACAATACATAAAAAACCAATAAAAACACAAAAAACAAATCAAATTAATAAAAATAAAACACAATAAAAAAAAGAATAATGTATATTTTTTATTTTAATATAATAATACACTTTTTCTTTATTTTGCTTTGTAATTTTTATTATGTTGTTTTATTTAGTATAATATGTAGATATTTTTTGTTTTTATATATATATATTTATTTGATAATATGTATATATTTATGAGATATAATTTCATATATATTTCATAATTTATATTGTTCTTTTTAATTTTTTTTTAAGTGTTATTTGTTTCTATATTACGGTATGCATTGATTTATTATCATTATATTTTTATATATATTAAGTGGCAAAAAAAGAAAAAAAAAAAAAAAATTTGTTTATTAAATATTTTTTCTTCTGTAAAATGTTTTCCATTTTTGTTTATATTTATATTTATATTTATATTTATATATTTTTTTTTTTTTTTTTTTTTTTTGTTATTTTTTATATATATGAAATTTATATGATATATTTCAAATTTTTCTTTTTTTTTTTTTTTTTTTTTATTATTTTATATGTAAACACATTTAGGAAAAAAAAATTATAATAATAATTTTTATATATATATATATTTTTTTTTTTTTTTTTTTTAATATAATAAAAAGTAAAAATTATAAAATAAAAAATAAAAATATTAAATTTTTAAAGTACTGTTATCACTAATAAAATTAATAGTTATACTGTTAATTACTACTTCTAATAATATTACTATTAATAGTAGTATTAATAACAATAATACAAATAGTAATATATTATTATATTCAATGCGTTTCCAATAGTTTATGTTTTTTAATTTAAATAATTTTAACTATTATTGTTATCATATTAAATATATATATATAATACAATATAATTATGATATATATATGTACATATATATAATATAATTTGTAACACTAAAAATTAAATACAAAAAAAAAAAAAAATACACAAACAAAAAATATAATATAACATGAACAATTAAAAAATATAACATAATACACAAATACAAAATATAATATAATACACAAATCAAATATAATATAACATCAACAAATAAAAAATATAATATAATGCACACATAAAAAAAAAAAAAAAAAAAATTCAAACATATATAAATACATATTATATATCCCACACATCTCCTATAGGATATTTCTCTTTCACTAATTTAGTATTTATATCCATTTCAATTTGTACTTTACTGGGTACATCCATAGCATTAGTATCCACAGTTGATGTATCATGATCATGTACATCATAATAAATATCATCTTGCACATCATAATAAGGTTCTTTATATTTTTCCAGATCTTCCAAGATAGTATCCATGGAAGAATTGTCAGGGTTACTATCCACGTAGGTGTCATCCACTTGGTTGGGGTTACTATCCACATATGTAAACTCATTTGTAGTTTTGGGATTATCCATATCTATCTGTATAGAAACATCAGTATTTAACGTTTTGTTACTATCACTAGGGTGAGTGTTACCACTAGTTGATGTATCATTTTCCCACTCTTCTTTCAATTTGGCTAATCGTTCGTGATGATTTTCCCACTTTTCGCACATATCTCTATGTCTATCTAGCCATTTATGGAATAGTTCCAGTTGGTTGTGGATGGGGTCGTCACTTATAGGTTTGGCAACACTATGTATACTTGTTTGTTTCACATGATTTGTCCCAAATAATTCGTTTTCTTTTCTTTTTAATAATTCATCATATATGTCAATATGTTGATTACCACTTAATGTGTCATTAATTAAATCTATACCACTGTATACATTATTATGACTATTAATTGGAATATCATCCATACTATTAACCATATTAACATTATAACTATGTTCTTCTCCACTATATAAATTTCTATCATGAATAGAAGTAATAAAAGGTTTTTCTTCAGGTTTATCAAAATATAAAGTATTCGGTTGTGTATTGAATGGAATATCACCACTTTTATAATCATTTGGTACATCCTTTGGTTGTTCACTTTGTAGATATTGTGATATAAATTCATCTTTCAATGTATTCCACTCATTATCTGTAATTTTACTACTAGGTATACCATCATTTTGTATATCATTTTGTGTATCACTAGGTGTGTTTTTACCACTAGCTGTTGTGTTGTTACCACTAGGTTCTAGTACCACTTCTATCAATGTTTTATATTTAGGAGTACCTGGTACATATATATCATTAATATCCAATTCTTCATACTCACTTTCGGAGGAAGAAGTAATATCACTATAATGATCGGTGTAACCACTATCAGTTCCACTATCTCCTTCTATATAAATGTACCGTTTGCCTCTGTATTTACCACTAGTATAAGGTATATATCTATTGGGTGAAAGTTTTGTCGGTATATTATAATCACTTTTGGGGATATTAATGACACGCAAAAGATCAATAGTAGATTTGGTTTTTTTCTAAAAAAAAATGAACACATATATATGTGTATGTATATATTTATGTATGTATGTATGTAGGTAGTTGTGGGTATATATATATATAATATATATATGTATGTGTAAATGTGTATGTAGTTATGGGTATATATATATATATAATATGTATATGTATATGTATGTGTATATGTGCATGTAGTTATGGGTATATATATATATAATATATATATGTACGTGTATATGTGCATGTAGTTATGGGTATATATATATAATATATATATATGTATGTGTAAATGTGAATGTAGTTATGGGTATATATATATATATATAATATATATATATGTATGTGTATATGTACATGTATTTAATTTTATTTTATTTTTTTTATTTAATTAAATTTTTTTATTTATTATTTTTTTTTATTTAATTAAATTTTTTAATTTTTTTTTATTTAAATAAATTTTTTAATTTTTTTTTTATTTAAATAAATTTTTTTATTTTTTTATTTAATTAAATTTTTTTAGTTTTTTTTATTTTTTTAAATATTTTTTATTTTATGATATATATTTTTTTTTTAACATTTTTTCCCTTTTCTTTTTATTTTATGATATATATTTTTATTTTAATATATTTTTCCCTTTTTTTTTTATTTTATGATATTTATTTTTTTTTTAACATTTTCTTTTTCTTTTTTTGTTTTTATTTTATTTCTAATAATTTTTTTTTATAATTATTTTTTTTATATATAAAATTTTTTTTAATTTCTTTTTGATAATATTTTTCATTTTTTATTTTATAAAAATTTATATTTATATTTTAATTTTTATTATTTTTAAAATATTTTTCTCCTTTTTTTTTTTTTTTTTTTTTATTTTAATAATTTTTTTTTTATATTTCTTTTTTAATATAAATACATATATATAAAATATATATAAAACACATACATGTAAATCCATATATATATATCCAAACATACGAACACATAGATATACAGAAACACATATACATACACATATATATATATCAAAAAACACCCACACAAAGCACACATATATATATATATTTATTACCTTCAAAAATAAAAAAGCAATGGATCCTAATGCTAACGCCACTCCAAAAGGGATGGTAGTATGTAGGATGGATTCGTCAGAAGGGGCTAATGGTGGAGGCGCGGGTGGAGGTTCCTCTGGTGCCGGCGCTTCTTCTTCGGGTTTGATCACAGGGGTTTCGGGTTGGTTTTCCTCACTAGATGGTGCCGTTTCTTTTGGTGCTGCTTTACAAGCGTCTTCATCCGCTGGTTCTGGTGTATCCTTTATTTCACAAAATGTTGGAGGTTCCACTTTTTTATCATTTTCCTCTTCATTTTCATACTCTTCGTCAGGTAAGGGGGGGTATTCTTGACACTGTGCTGTGTTTTTGCCACTAGCTTGGTGTTTCTGTTTGCATTCGTCAATTTTTTTTTCAAGTTTATTAAGCATACATAGAACAAGGTCGTTATCATTACTATTTTTACTCTTTTTTGAGCTCTCAGCGCCATTAAGACCACAAAAACTCTTGAAATCGTCAAAAGTTTTACAAGGTTTTATAGCTTCGTTAAGTTGAGTTTGGGGATGCAATTCCTCCAAAATAATTTTCACTAGGTAATCAGGTTGATTATTATTTTTATATTCTTGAAGGTAAAGTTCCTTTATTTTTTTCCATTCTTCTCTTTTGTTCTGTATCCATTTTTCTACGCAATCCTTTATACATTGGTATCCTTCACCATCTTTCATACATCGGTTTAATTTTTTGTTAATTTTATTATAATCGTCTAAAAAATATTCTACCCAATGTGTAACCAAAGCTCTAATTGTTATAATGTGTTTAACATCATTTTTTTCCCCTCTGACGGTTTCCCCATTACCCTTTTCCGATTTACATACAACATAACCACATACATTACGACATTTCCATTGGTCTTTTCTAATACCTTTAAATATACCGGCACCTCCACAAGCCTGTAAATCTGCAAATTTATTTCCATTTGTATTGTCATCACTCACAAGCATATCTACTGGGTCAGTAAAATTGTCTTCATTTTTAATATGATCTGAAGTAATATAACCATTTCCATTCTCTTTGCAATTGCACCCCACGTTTGTATCATCACCACTACTCTTACAATTTTTACAATATATTTTAAATTGAGAACAAGGTTTACAATTTGTTGCAGGTTTAAATGTTTCACCGATATTATCAAAAATCGTTTTATTAGCCTCTACACTCTCATTTCCATTATTAGTTTTACATGATCCTAACGTTTTTAAAAATTCTGCAGCTTTAGAGCACCTTTCTAGTGTTCCACAAAATCCATTACCACCACCCCCACTTTTCGCTTGGCATTTTGCTTTTTGGTCACCATATGCATTTGAATGTTTAGTAAATTCGTCTTTTTTTCTTTCTATCCATTTTTTATATTTTCTACATTCTTCTCCACAACTCTGACATTTTAAAGATGGAACAGTACTAGGATCCTCACCAAGCTGATCGTCACAATCCTCACCATAACCGCTACAGTTTTTTGAACCATCTTCTACACGACAGTCCCCCTTTATCTTCCCCAACATCTCTGTTCTTTTTTTACAAAAATTTTGACCCCATTCTTCAAGGTAACGGAAATAAGGGGGTCGCTTGATGAAGGAGTCAAGGGTGGTGGGGGTATCACTAGGGGCTGAGGGGGGTTGGGAGGTTTTGGGGCCATCACCACTATTTTCGTCGAGTTTTACTTTGTCGTATTGGTATTCTTCTTTTTTGGGTTGTTTCTTGGTGTCATCCCAAAGTTTATCTTTCACTTTGTCATCCTCTTTTGGTAGTTCGCCTTTTTCGCCACTATCTGTATAGGTTAAAGCACAAATCATTCCATGCCAAATATCCTGCGCGAAGTCGCCCCACAAGGCTGTACGTTTATCACTAGATTGGGTGACAGGTTTTCCACTAAGAGGTTGGGAATCACCATTTTGAAAAAACTTTTTTATAGCTTCTTTTATTTTACTTTCTTTATCAGCCATTTCATCTTTTGCACTACCAGTACCTGTTTTTCCAATTAGGATATCATTTTTCCCAAAAAATATATCTGCATAATCCCCTAGTGTATAGAACATTTGTCGTTTAAATTCCTCAGGGATGGTACCACTTTTTAATTTGTTTTGGGGATCCTCCTGTGGTGTTACCCCCTGCAGTAATACAAGTGCTGCTCCTGCATTTTGTTCTGATGGTGGTTTTTTCTCTTGTTTATACTTATGCCATAAGAAAAAAGTCTCTATTGCCGCAGATTGAATAAATGCCTCACGCAGTTTGTCACTTTCTGACTGTGACGGCGCCGGAGTGGCTTCACTCGACACCGCGGTAGTTGCCCACTTCGTTAGTGGTGTGACATATAGTTTTCGCCTCCTGGGTGGGATACACAAACCACCGGTGGTGGCACCACTTATGCATTTCCATCCATAATATTTTCCGTTATATTTTAATTTACATGCATCTTGAAGAGCGTCTTTAGTAAGTATTTTGGACACTATGTCGCACACCTTTACTTCCTGTTTTTTTACCTCTGGTACCGCCGGTTCTTGTGTTGTTGGTGCCGACTCCTTTGCCGGTGGTTCCTCCACCTCCTCTTGTTGTGGTTCGTCCACGTCGACTTCGTTTTCTTCTTCCTCTTCGTCGTCTTCCTCATCTTCATCTTCGTCGTCACTGCCGCCGTCTTCTGTTTTCACCTCCTCCTCGTCGCCGTCGTTTTCCTCGTCGTTTTCCTCTTCCTCCTCCTCTTCCTCTTCTTCTTCTTCTGAGTATGAGGCGGATTCCTCCTGCTCTTCGGGGCCACGTGGTGGTTGTGGGCTGTCGGGTGGTGGGTTTAGGGAGCGGCCACGACTTTCGGGTGTTGATGGTGGTTCTTGTGGTGGTAAAGCCTTTGTACAATCGCACTTCCCATTAATTTCTTTAGGTGGATATTCTAATGATGCGGGCATACCATCAGTGGACGTGCGTTGATCCATACACTTATAATCACATTTTCCAGTAGTATTTCCATTTGTACATGGAATATTTGTTAATTTTTTGCTCAAATATTCATAGGCATGTGTGGATTTGTTCACATCGTTATCATTGTTATATGGAGATGTTGATTTAACCTTAGCATATCTTTCTTTTTGTTTATTATAATGTCCTTTCCACGTTTGAAGCCAATTTTCATATTGTGTGCATTCTTTTTTGCACGCGTCACATTTCTCCTTATCATTACATGTTTTATTACCACTACTGATAACACTATCACTAACATTACACTCTTTACAAACATTCACCAATTGATCCACCTGTTCTTTCCGTTTTTTACAAAACTCTTCTCCCCATTCAATAAACCATCGTAAAAACGGGGGTCTTTCTGCAAATTTGGACAAGATGGTATTTTGTTTATCACCAAATGAAACTGTGCCGTATTGGTATTTGCTGTTGGGGCCGGTAAGTTGTGTGCGAACTTCATTTTTAAACTCTTTTGTTTTTGTATCATAACATAAAGCACATACCATTCCATCCCATATCTCCTTTCCATGTTCATTCCACCAGTCGTCAAGCAATTCGTTCTTGTATTTTTGTTTGACTTCGGATTTTGTAAGATTTTCCTTTTCTAAAATGGTTATTACTTTTTGCGATACCTCTGGAATATGGTTATGTGTAGAAATATCTGTTCCAAAAAATATATCTCTATAATCACCAAATGTATAATACATTTGTCTTTTAAATTCATGAGGAATTATTCCACTGTTTAATTCACGTTCAGCATTAACATTATCCTTTTTATATTTGTGCCAAGCAAAATGTGTTTCTATAGCTGCACATGTAATAAACTGTGTTCTTATATCTTCTATTGTTGTTATTTTACCTCCTTGTGTTAAACCACTTACACATAATTTTTGTCTTCTAGGTGGCATACAAGCACCTTCTTCTCCATTTTTAAACTTACTTTTGTCGCATTGCCATTCAGGATAACTCTCTTTTGGATTACATCCACTTATTTCATTGATTCCATCATTTCCTTTAAGTATTCCATCCACTATTTTGCACGCCTCTTCTTTTTTTGTTACTGGTGCTTCCGACTTCTTGTCTCTAGTATTACAACTACACGCATCTTTATACTCCTTTGGCGGATGTTTAAACGCATACTTCTCACCACTACCGTTCTTACAAAACTCCTTCTGCGTGTTACATCCCACGGTCTTCCCCAATTCCTGGTGGATATAGCCTGCGGCGGAACTGTAGAGGGTGATCGGGGTGAGGGCGGTGACACCAGGGGCACTACTACCAGCAGCACGTATAACACGATTACGTGCGGCAGCACTATTTCGTGGTAGTAATTGTTTCAAGAAATCAACAACATCTTTGTCTTTCTCATTAGGAGTACCACTAGTTTCACCATTTTTTGTTGCTTGTTCGTATAATTTTTCGTATTTTCCTTTTATTTTTTTCCATTGATTTTCCCATGTTTTTATTTTTTGTTTATATGTATTACAAGCTTCTGTGCACTTCTTACATTCACCATCACTACTATCTTTCGTACAACCTTGACCATTACCCATACACCCCTTACATCCCTTCACCAACTCGTCATACTCCTTTTTTTGCGCCTTACAGTACCATTCGGCCCATTCGGTCATCCATCGAAGCCTTTGGGGTATGTAATCTTCTATTGGGATACCATTACATTTCATATCTTTGTCATTTTCTATTGCACATTTCATAGCTCTCCAAACTTGATGTCTATTAGCTTCCCACCAGTCGGAACGTAAATCTAAAAATTTTTGAGTATCCTTATATTTGGAGTTATATTTGATGACATCAAGGTTTTCTTTAATTTTTTCAAATATGGATATCAAATGTTTTTCCATGTCTTTTGAGCCACTGTCTAGATCCCACATGTCTTTTCCTCGTATTATATCACCAATATCTGCAAAACTATATTTCATAGCATTACAAATTGATGATTTATCACTATCATTTTTTTTTACTATGTCATCTGCTTCATACTTTGCTGCGAGCAATACATCACCTAGTAATGAATTGCTCGCAATACTACTATTACTAAGTCCTTTGCTATTCAGGTTCAAATTCTCCAAATTTGATGTACACATGTGTTCGCGTCGGGGAGGTAAAAAGACGTCTTTGTATGACGTTTTTTCTTGTACAACATGTGTCCAATCCTTTCCTGTATAGAATCTCTGTGGATTTTTTCCATAACATGGTCCTTCTGATTTACGAGGAATACGATTGGAATATTTTTCATCTATGTTACAAAATGTGGCATCCAATTGGTCTCCTTGACATCCAAGGTTATACGTCCCTCTTGTTGCATCCCCCTTCAAATTACTTTCGCCGCCACGTTTCTCCAATTGTATGTGTGCCTTTTGTTGCTTCAATTCGGCTGGTCTTTTCACTCTCACAAGTTTGCCACCATTATTGTTTTTTCCACAGGGGTTTGGTGTGGGTTTCGGGTGAGAGTTACATGGTTTGATTGAATTATTGTCTATGCATCTTTCAGCTATATCTTTTAAGTGATCGAACAACACTTTTATTGCGCCTTCTGAATCTTCGTTACCTGCATTTTTTCTGGAAGAATCAATTTTTGTTCTTAAATTTTTCATAAGTTTATTCCATTTTGCTTCTTCATTGTTAAGCTCATACATAACATGAAAAAAATAGCCTTTAAAAAGATCATTAAGTTTTTTATAATAATTGTTCGTGTTTCTGTTTTCATTTTTGTATATCGTCTTCACATTTTCCCATTCTTTTTCTTTTGTTTTAGCCCAATTTTCAAAACATTTACAATTTGTGTTACAATCATTTTTACAATCCGTGACATTAGTATTATTTATACAATTTGTAAGTTCGTTTTTCCAATTTATAGTGTCTATTAATAGATTCTTAACCCACAAATCAAAAAAAGCAAAAAATGACATAATGTAACCATGTTTTGGAACTTTGTGTGATGATGGTGTCATTTGACATTTATTAATCTCACTATTTTCATAATAGCATTGCCATATTTGATAGTTTTTAACTTTCCCATTATTTATGTCATTACAAAAATCTTGTAATTTTTCAGAAAAATCACCAACATCACCACTATAGAGGACAGTAATGTCAGTGGTTTCTGCATTATTAGGATCATATTTTTCATTTCTACAATCCGGATATTTTTGATCTTTAGCTGTATATCTTCCATTCTTATATTCAACCCCGCAGTCCGGACATACTACGCAATAATTTGAAAGAGAAAATGTCTTTTTTTCATCATGTTTAGTAAAATTAATAACCTCTTCTTCTGGTAAGTTTTCTTTACAATACTTTCCTTCTTTTAGTAAATTTAAAAATGCATCAATATTACCATATTCATTTTTCTGAAGTTTTTCATAAAAATCATAATAATAGTAATTATTAATAGTACTATTAGTTTTCACCTTCTTTGATACATATTTTGGTATTTCCTTTTCATATTTTTTTTTTTGTTTTTCAAATTCTTTTTTTTGGTTGGCAACCCAAATTTTATAGAGACTACAGGCAGAAAAACACGGGGTACAATAATGTTCCCTAGACTCAAAATCATTTTTCCAACTAGTTTTTGTACAATCATATCCATTAAGACTACAATATAATGGTTTTGATTCATTACGACAAACATCCTTAATATTTTTCAACTTATGTTTTCTTATTCGGCAAAAATCATCTGCCCATTCCTCGAACCAGCGTACAAATTGAGGGACGTAATCTAAATTGGTAGGAGGAGCACCTCCATTATTATGGCCGCATTGATCATTTGAAAATTTAAAAAATTTACCTGAATTATATTCGAAATAATTAGCATCCTTTGGTGCATTACATGTGATGGCTTTCCATACTTGATCGCGGTTAGCCGTCCACCAGTCTTCTCTTAATTTGAAATAATTTCCTTCGGAATCATTATAGTTTGATTTTATTTTATCATTCAAATTTTCATGGATTTTCGCGAAAATTTTTTTTAAATTGTTTTCTAAATACAATTTTTCTTGTTGATCACCCAAATAAAGATCTTTTCCTCTTACAATATCACCTATATCTGCAAAACTTCGCGCCAATACAGTACATATTCGTGATTCATAATTAGATTTATCATATTCTTTAAGCTTGTTTGCTATCATTTCTCCTTCATGTTTGGCTGAAAGACATACATCTACCAATAATGTATGATTATTAATATTTTTATAATCATTGATATTTTCCAAATTATGGTCGCATATATGCAATCGTCTATATGGAGCACATGCTCCTACTTTATTATCACCTTCCTTACTATCTTTTATCCTATTGTATGTACATTGGCCACTGCGTGAGTCAGAAAAACGTTTTTCTTCTCTACCATAACACGGATTATCATTCTCAAAACTACTTCTAACATTACTGTGATTTCTATAATTAAGTTGGCATGGATTTGTGGTTGTGTTCTTCTGATCTTTAAATCTTGCTTTTGACAAATCTCCTTGCAATTCACCATTACTACGTTTTTCAGCGGCATCCTTTGCTTGTTTTTGTATAGACTTTCCAATGTCCTCCAAAAGATCCTTTACACTACCATATGTAGTGGATGCTGATGCGGGCGCTGGCGCTGGCCCAGCCGCACGAGGGGAACGGACAGGGGGAACCATTTTTATATTCTTCGTCCAGACTACATTATGTCATACGTGGTACGTGTTTGGTAGGGGTATGTAGGTATGTATATATGTATGTATGTATGTTATGGGAGTATTGTGATATGGTAGAATAATAATAATAGTATTGTGTTGGAATATATATATATATATAAGTATTATATATATATTTGTATATATATAGTAATTATAATAGTAGTAATATTATAATATATATATAATATATATTAATAAATAATATTTAATATGTATATAATAATAATTATTAGTTTTATATATATATTTTTAAAAAAAATATATATTAATACATTTATAATAAATTTAAATATTCTAACAAAAAAAAAAACAACAATTACATTTTATGAAAAATATTATATTTCATGTATTCCTTTATTTTTATATTTAATTTTATATATTATTTTTTTATGTTTTATATATTTTGTAAAATTATATATGAGAAAAAAAAAAAAATACGAAAATACAAACATATAAAAGAATACAACATGTTTACATATTTAATTATAAACCTTAATATATTTTTTTTTTTTCGCCTTATTTTAATTAATTATATATATATATATATATATATATATATATATATATATAATACTTTCCATTTATATAATTATAACTACAATATTTATATCAATGAGGAAAAACCAAAAATATGTATGTCATTTTTATTTTTAATTATTTTATTATTATGTATATATATTATAAAAATTAATAATAATAATATATAATAAATGTTAATATATTAACTTATTATATTATTATATGTTTCATAAGTATATATATAATTCTTATACTATTTATGAAAATATAAATATATCTATATAATGTGGTATATATAATTTTAGTAGATAAGTATAAAATGGATAGATACATTTATATGTATTTTTTTAATAACAGAATAATTAAGTATATACATATTTGTCACCTTTATGAATTATTTATTCTTTCCGAGTTTATTATAGTATTATATTTGGATACTTGATAACATAATGTTTTTAGAAATATGATGAATCTTCAGTTCTATATTGTATTAATCTATATATGAATACATATTATAGATAGTATAGATAGATAAAAAAAACATTGTTCTATTTTCTCCATTGTCACAAAAATTAAGTAAAATAAATAATATACATATAAATATATTTAAATGTATGTTTTTGTGATACATAAAATAATAATTATAATATATAATTATACTATTAAAGATATAATTATGATTTATATAAATGGATGATACGTATTTTATAATAATATATTTTCAATAATTTTATGAATTATATAATTAATATTAATATTAATATTCAACAATAGTACGAGCAAAACATTATTATCAATATTATGAAAAGAAAAATAAATAATTAATAAATGATTCTTTTTAATAATATTATAAGTTCTTTTATTATTTTATAATATTATTATGTTATTTATATCATATTAATATTGTATTACAATAATAATTTGTAGATATTGTTAAATAATATTATGATATTACAATATTAATATATATATATTTAAAGAATACAGTATATTTCAATATAATAAACTTAGCATAAATTATCATCAAATTATATATATATATATACACGACATAGTATTATTAAATAAAATATAGCAAAAAAAAAAAAAAAAATATATATATATATAATGGAAAATTCTTGGTATAAAAAAAAATATTCCATGTATTACATTTGTTGTAGGTGATGAATGTATGGATTTTACATGAATATGAGGATTTATTAACATTATTTAATAATCATGGTAATTACCATGAAGAAATAATATTTTTTTTTCACAATATAATAATCATATTTTAAAAATATGTTTAGAGAAAATATATTGGTTAAATTAATTATAATATTATAGTAAAGGATATTTAAATAGATTGATATAAAAATGGGATCTCAAGGATCTAAACCTGTGGATACAAGCGATGTTAAAAATGAAAGTCACAACAGTGCCAGAAATGTTTTTGAAAATATTGCAGAAATAATATACAACCGAGTGAAAGAAGATGCAGAAAAACGTGGTAAATCTTTGAAAGGAGATTATAAGAGAGCAAAATTTCATCAGCCCTTATTAGAGGCAGCGAAATATGTTTGGTACGCTCCTAGTAATCCATGCAATTTTGATTTTAGGTTTGATACTAATGCTCCGGATAAAGGTTCATATGATAGAGATCCTTGTCATTTGAGAGATACAAATCGTTTTTCAGACAAAGGAGATGCAATATGTACTAATAATAAAATAAATTGTAATAATGGTGGTTGCGGAGCCTGTGCTCCATATAGAAGAATACAGTTATGCGATTATAATTTAGAATATATAAATGAATATAATATTAATAGTACACATGATTTATTGGGGAACCTATTAGTTATGGCAAAACGAGAAGGTGATTCTATTGTGAACAGTCATGGACATACAGGTAAAGGTATTTATAAATCAGGTATATGTACTTCTCTTGCTCGAAGTTTTGCAGATATAGGTGATATAATCAGAGGAAAAGATCTTTTTCTGGGGCATAATCATAAAAAAAAACCATTACTGGATAATTTAGAAAAGATTTTTAATAGATTTCAAAAAATATATGAAGACATTAATAACCTTCCAATTGATGATATTAGAGAATATTGGTGGGCACTTAATAGAAATGATGTATGGGAAGCATTGACATGCTCTGCCCCATATTATGCTGATTATTTTAAAAAAAAATCAGGTAATACTTATAACTTTACAACTGAAGGATATTGTGGCCGTAATGAAGGTGCTCCTCCTACCAATTTAGATTACGTACCTCAATTTTTAAGATGGTTTGATGAATGGGCAGAAGAGTTTTGTCGAATAAAAAATATAAAAATAGGAAATATTAAGAAATCCTGTACTGGAGAAAGTAATAATAAACATTGTAGTCGTGAGGGTTACGATTGTAATAAAACAAATCTAAGACTTAATGAAATTTTTATGGATCTAGAATGTCCACGTTGTGCAGATGATTGTAAATCGTATGAAACATGGGTAGAAAATAAAAAAAAAGAATTTAATAAACAAAAAGAAAAATACAAAGAGGAGATCAATGAGAGCAAACCTGGTGTTAATTCAGAACATGGAAAATATAATAAAGCATTTTATGATAAACTAAGAACGATATATAGAACAAATGACAAATTTTTTGAAATATTGAATAAAGGACAAATATGCGAAAATGTTGATGAAAAGAATAAAATAGACTTTAATGACCTTGTGAAAACATTTTCGCGTTCAGAATATTGTAAATCATGTCCTATGTTAGGTGTTACCTGTAAGGGTGAACAATGCAATTCACTTGATGACATCACTTGTACAAATGATAAAGGGGGTCCTAATAAAGTAACGGACAAAAATAACAATACATTTGTTATTGATATCCTGTTGAATGATAATAAAAAAAAAGTACTTTCTAATGATTTAAATGATTATAAAGAATGTGATCTTTTTAAAAGACTAAGAAGGCAAAATTGGAATTGTAAATATAAATGTAACTTACATGTATGTGAACTGAATAATTTCAATAATGAAATAGATGATGAAAGAGTTATTTCAATCAAAGTATTTATTAAACGTTGGTTAGAGTCTTTTTTAAAAGATTATAATAAATTAAAAGAAAATTTAAATCCATGTATAAATAATGAAAACCAGTTGCCTTGCATAAAAGATTGTCTGGAAAATTGTGATTGCGTAGAAAAATGGATAAAAAAAAAAGGGGAAGAATGGAAAAAAATAAAAGAACGTTACCTAAAAGATTATAAAATTGAAGATAACAATAGTTCTAATAGTTTAAATAAATTTTTGCAACAAAATCAATTTCATAGTGATGTTGTAAAAGCTATAAAACCTTTTGAAAATTTACGCGCTTTTGAGGACTCAAGTGGATGTACTGGAACTGTACCCTCAGGAATCGAAGAGTGTAAAAGTAATGATGTAATCAAAATTCTACTCTCTAAACTTAAAGAAAAAATAGAATTATGTAAAAAGAATGATGTCAAAAAAAATAAAAGTAATAATTGCGTTACGTTACTTAAACCTCTAAATGACGAAGAAGACGATGAAGAACAAGACGACGAACCACCTGCACCAAAACCTCTTCCCACCCCTAATCCGTGTGTCAATGGTGGAGACGACACAAGTGGTGCTCAAATCACGAGCGTGACAGAAATTGCAGAAGGGATGCATATGGGGGCGCAAAAACAAATGTTAGAGCGTAGTGGTGATAAAAGTGGTAAGGGTACTGAAAATGGTGAGAGTGTGTTGAAAGGTGATATAAAGAAAGCGAAATTTAAAAATGGAGCTAGTCCGAGTTCATTGGAAGACGTATGTGGTATAACGGACCAACATACCAAGGATAGTCGTCGTCGTCGTCGTCTTCGTCGTCTTCGACTTCTTGTTCTTCGTTTTCGTCGTCGTCTTCGTCGTGGTCATCGAGATTATAAAGGACCATGTACAGGTAAAGATGGACACAAAAAGATGTTTCAGGTAGAAAAAGGATGGGAAAATGGGAGCAAAATAGGTACAGAAAATGACGTTTTCTTGCCACCAAGACGTGAACATTTTTGTACTTCCAATGTGGAACATTTGTACAGAAGTGCCAGCGGACTTCAAGGAACTACTGCCAGCCACTCTCTATTGGGGGATGTGTTACTTGCTGCGAATAAAGAAGCAGGATTCATAAAAGAAAGATATAAGACGCAAAAAACTTCAGAAGGTTTTAAGGACGAGGCAACTGTGTGTAGAGCAATAAAATATAGTTTTGCTGATATTGCAGATATAATTAAAGGAACAGACTTATGGAAAGCAAATTCCGGAAAAAAAAATACACAAGATAAATTGGTAAAAATATTTCAAAAGATTAAAGACAATCTTCCTGTTAACATCAAAGGAAAATATAACGAAGATGAAAAACATTTAGAATTACGTAAGGATTGGTGGTTTGCTAACCGTGACAAAGTCTGGGAAGCAATGAAATGCGAACAAAACGGTATCACTTGTAGTGGTCCTACCCCATTGGATGATTACATCCCTCAAAGATTACGTTGGATGACCGAATGGGCAGAATGGTATTGTAAAGCACAGAAAGAGGCGTATGACAAGTTGAAGGTGTGTGAGAAATGTATGGATAATGGAAAATGTACGCAAGGTAATGGCGAGTGTGCAAAGTGCAAGACAGCATGTGAAAATTATAAAAAATTTATTAATACATGGCAACCTCAATGGAAACAAATGGAACAAAAATACGAAAGTTTATACAAAGAAGCACAAGAAAATGGTAATAGTAGTCATAAAAGTACTACAGAACAAGACAAATATATGGTAGAATTCCTGTCACAATTACAAAAAGCAAATAATGGCGACAAAACTGGTGACGATAAAGTGTATTCTACTGCTGCAGGATATGTACACCAAGAAGCTACAATGAATTGTGAGAAACAAACTCAGTTTTGTAAAAACAAAAATGGTGTCAAGGCAGCTAATGATGCAGAAGACGTCAATTATACCTTTAAGGATACGCCTAATGGGTATGATGTGGTATGTAAATGTAAAGATAGGCCGGAGCAACAGATAAAAAAAAAGGAAGTAGAAGATGCGTGCAAAATAGCGCAGGACATATTTAAGGGTAAGGATGAAAACACTACAGTAGGGCTATGCAAAAAAAAAGATTTTGGAAGAACTCCTTATCCCGATTGGAAATGTGAAAAAAATTCAAAATTGGTGACAGGAAATGGTGAATGTATGCCTCCAAGAAGACAAAAGTTATGTTTATACTTTTTGGCACATAAAATTGAAACACCAAATTTAAATACACAAGAAGATTTGAGAAAGGCTTTTATTAAATGCGCTGCTGCAGAAACATTCTTCTCATGGTACTACTTTAAGAAAATAAATGATAAATTAAATAAACTCGATGAAAAATTAAAAGAAGGAGAAATCCCTCCTCAATTTTTAAGATCCATGTTCTACACATTTGGAGATTATAAAGATATATGTTTGGATACTGACATATCTTTAAAAACTGAAAATGGTGATATAACTAAGGCAAAAAGCAATATAGACAGAATTATCCCAAAAAAAAGTGCCAAAAATCCTGATGAAGAACGTAAAATTTGGTGGGATGGAATTAAAGAAGATGTATGGGAAGGGATGTTATGTGGATTATCACATGCTGTCAGTAATAATGACAAAGCGACAGTACAAAAAACACTTACTACCAAGACCATCTACGACTATGACACTGTGACATTTGATGGTACCACCAAATTGGAGGATTTCTCCAAGCGACCCCAATTTTTGAGATGGATGACGGAATGGGGGGAAGAGTTTTGTAAAAAACGGAAGGAACAATTAGAAAATTTAAAAGACAAATGTCCAGATTATACGTGTAGCTTCGATACTAAAAAACAAGAATGTGAAAATCACTGTAAAGTATATGAAGAATGGCTAAAAGGTTGGAAAGACCAATATAAAAAACAAAGCGAAAAATTTACAACAGATAAAGAAAAACCTGAATATAAAGATGATCCCGACGTTGCCAGCTCCGAAAATGCTCACAAATATTTGAGCAAAAAATTAAAACAAATTTTTCACAATGGAAGTACTACTGAGAAATGTGATTATACGTGTATGGAATATGCGTCAAGACAACCACAAACATCTGCTTGCAGTCAACAACAACAACAACAAAACAAATCATCTACACAAAACCATTTCCCTGAAGCGTTCGATTATCCTCCTAAAGAAATTGGTGATAGGTGCACTTGTCCTAAACTTCCGGAACCTAAATATTGTGTAGACAAAACCGCATATGATATAAGAAAAGAGAGTGGGAAAAAGTCGGATAATAGTTTGAAAGGAAATGGTAATACATACAATAATAATTGTAATAATTCCATGAGGGAAGAGTATGCCAATCAAAATGGAGAAACATGTAAATTTAACGAAACATTTTGGTCCAAAAAAAAACCTTCTATTGAAGAATGTGATATCAATGCAAAAGAGCGTTTTCAAATACAGAAATATTGGGATTGTAATGGGAAAACACCTGATGGAAAAAACACATTTTGTATCCCTCCAAGAAGAAAAGATATGTGCTTGAAACAATTGGAAGAAATAAATTCTGCAGATGTTAATAATAGCAAAAAATTACTTCAAAAAATCCAAGATGTAGCAAAAAAGGAAGGAGATGATATAATAAAGAAACTATTACCAAAATATCCTTGTAATGAAGATGTAATTTGTAAAGCTATGAAGTATAGTTTTGCCGATTTAGCAGATATTGTTAGAGGTATAGATAAATATAAAGGTCCAAATGGTACCAATGTACTTGAAAAAGAATTAAAAAGTGTTTTTGAGACAATATATACAAAATGGAAATCCGAAAACACAAATAATAAAAGTAAATACACCGATGTAGCCTCTTTTCGTTCCGCCTGGTGGGATGCTAATAGAAAAGATATTTGGAATGCTATGACGTGTAATGCTCCTTATGATGCAAAAATTTATATTACCAAAGAAGGAGGATATATATCTCCTTTAACGTTCACAAAAAACAAATGTGGGCATAATGATGATCCACCTGATTATGATTATATCCCTCAACCTTTTCGATGGCTAAGTGAGTGGAGCGAAACCTACTGTCTTGCTCAAAAAGATTTATTGGAAACGATGAAAAATTGTGAGAATTGCATGAAAAAAAACAAAAATGCAGATTGTGAACAGACACAATATGGAGCTTGTAGGGACTGTAAAAGAAAATGTGAAGAATACAAGAAATTTATAGAAATTTGGAAAAAACAGTTTGAAACACAAAACAAAGCATATCAAGAAATATATAGAAATGCTACAACAACTAACAGAGATAATAATAATATTGTTGATGAAAATACAAAAAATTTTGTAAAAAAACTACAGGAAAATTGCAGAACCGACCGAAACGAATCTCTTGATACTGCCGATAAATATCTTGAAAATGCAAGTGTTTGTCGAAGATTTAAATTTGGGAATAAGGACTCACGTCATCTAAATTATGCTTTCCATACAGATCCACCTAGTTATGAAGAGCATTGCAAATGTGCGAAAGATTTTGATCCATTGGATGAATGTCCTGTTGATAATAACGAATGTAAGAAGTATGGTATAGGTAGTTGTCCAAAAAAAAATTTCCATAAAAAATTGGAAGAATGGACAAATTACGTTTTAAACAACAAATCAAATAAAAATAAATCCGCAATAGTACCTCCCAGAAGGAGACAATTATGTCTACAAAATCTTACGAGAAATTTGAGTCGTCTAAATAAAGAAAAATCATTTAAAGAAGGAATTCTTATTTCAGCTGCTTCGGAAGCTAAAATGTTAACTGAACAATATCGTGAGAATCCTGCAAAGGCACTTCAAGCAATAAAATACAGTTTTGCTGATATTGGAAATATTATAAAGGGAGATGATATTATAGGGAATGTTATATCTGTCCAACTAAATAAGTTAATTAACGGAAATAAAAAAATAAATACATCTACCTTATGGTGGGAAGCAAATAAAGAAAAAATTTGGAATGCCATGATGTGTTATTACACTGGAGACGAAAAAACAGCTACTAGTTGTCCATCACATGGAAATATTGATAAAGAAGATCAATTTTTACTATGGTTTCAGGAATGGGGAGAAAATTTCTGTGCTAGACAAAAAGAATTATATGAACACGTACAAGCGGAATGTAGTCATGTTATATGTGTCAATGGTACTGGAAATATTGACAGTAAATGCACTGAAGCATGTAAAAATTATAGTAATTTTATTTCAGAAACAAAAAACGTATATCAGTCATTAAAGAAGCAATATAATGATAATCATAACTCTATCAAAGTAGGTGGTAAAGAAGTTCATCATTATATGAAAGAAAAATGTAAAGATAAATGTGAATGTTTGTCTGAAAAATTTAACAGTGACAACAATTGGGAAAAACCGTATGACACATTTGACGATACCGTACTCAAAAACAAATGTCAGTGTAAAAAACCTGATTCCCCAATTCTTCCAGTAGAACCTTCAGTGCCAGCTGAAACGGAAAAAGAAAAAAAAAAAGATTCACCTCTTAAACCCCATACTGAACCAAAACCTGCACCCCCCAAAAAACCTGAGGTACCCCCGCCTCCACCCGTACAACCCCCCCCTGCGAACCAACCCTTCAATCGTGACATTCTGGAAAAGACCATTCCTTTTGGTATTGCGTTGGCGTTAGGTTCGATAGCGTTCCTTTTCATAAAGGTAATATATATATATATATATATGTGTTGTATATGTATGTATGTATGTATGTATGTATGTATGTATGTATGTATGTATGTATGTATGTATGTATGTATGTATGTTATGTGTATATGTTATATATGTATTTAAAATATGTATTTATATTGAAAAAGAAAAAAGGAAAAAGTAATATAGGAATATATCTATTAAAAAAAAAAAGAGAGTGATTTTAGAATAATAAAAATAGAAAAAATGAAAATAAAAATTTTTATAAAATAAAAAATGAGAAATATCATCAAAGAAAAAAAAACAATTTATTAAAAAACTAATTAAAATTAAAAATAAATAAAAAAAAAATTAACATATAAATTTTTATAAAATAAGAAATGGAAATTTTATAAAAAAAAAAAAAAAAAAAATTTCATTAAATAAAAAATAAAAAAAAATATTTAACAAAAAAATTAAAAAAATTTATTTACAAAAAAAATTATAAAAATTTATTTACAAAAAAAATTTAAAAAAATTTTATACAATGAGAATTAAATGGAAATTTAAATAAAAAAAAAAAAAGAAAAAATATTTATAAAATGAGAAATTGAAATTTAAAAAAAAAAAAAAGTATAAAAAAAAAATTATGTTTAAAAAAAAAAAAAAAAAATTACATGCATATATATGCACAAAATTTATTTATATATACATACATACATAGCCATACATACATATATATACATACCCATACACATATACGTACCTTTTTCTTTTTTTTTAATTATAGAAAAAACCGAAATCACCTGTTGACCTCATACGTGTACTTGACATCCACAAAGGAGATTATGGAATGCCTACACTGAAATCAAAAAATCGATATATACCCTATGCTAGTGATACATATAAAGGCAAAACATACATTTATATGGAAGGAGATAGTGATAGTGGACACTACTACGAAGATACAACTGATATTACTTCATCCGAAAGTGAATATGAAGAAATGGATATTAATGATATATATGTACCTGATAGTCCTAAATATAAAACATTGATCGAAGTAGTATTGGAACCATCAAAAAGAGATACACCTAGTAGTGATGCACCTATGAATAAATTTACTGATGACGAATGGAATCAACTGAAACAGGATTTTATTTCCGGAATTTTAGAAAATGAACAAAAGGATTTACCTAAAAATAATATAAGTGGGAATACTCCAATGAATACACAACCCAATACTTTATATTTTAATAAACCTGAAGAAAAACCTTTTATTACTTCTATTCATGATAGGGATTTATATAGTGGAGAAGAAATTAATTATAATATAAATATGAGTACTAATAGTATGGATGATACATCATATGTATCAAATAATGTATATTCTGGTATCGATTTAATTAATGACACATTAAGTGGTAACCAACATATTGATATATATGATGAAGTGCTAAAAAGAAAAGAAAATGAATTATTTGGAACAAATTATAAGAAAAATACATCAAACAATAATGTAGCTAAATTAACAAATAGTGATCCAATTATGAACCAATTAGATTTGTTACATAAATGGTTAGATAGACATAGAGATATGTGTGAAAAATGGAAAAGCAAGGAGGATATATTACATAAATTAAATGAACAATGGAATAAAGATAATGATGGAGGTAATGTACCAATAGATAACAGATCGTTGAATACGGATGTTTGGATTGAAATAGATATGGATGATCCTAAAGGAAAGAAAGAATTTAGTAATATGGATACTATCTTGGATGATATAGAAGATGATATATATTATGATGTAAATGATGATGAAAACCCATCTGTGGATAATATACCTATGGATCATAATAAAGTAGATGTACCTAAGAAAGTACATGTTGAAATGAAAATCCTTAATAATACATCCAATGGATCCTTGGAACCAGAATTTCCTATATCGGATGTATGGAATATATAAAAAAAAATTATTTCATTTATTATTTTTTTTTTTGTTACATTTTATTTGTATATTTATTTGTATAATTTAAATATATATATTCATAGTATATATATATTTGTAAAAAAAAAGAAATAGATATTTGTATAATAATATTTGTATATATATATATTATTTGTTTTTTTGTTTTTGTATAATATTTGTAAATATATTGGATTCATAATTTTTTGAGTACTATTTTTATTTTTTTTTTTGATTTTTTTTTTTAATGTCAATGTTCATAATTTAAAATATAATTTTTATTTTATTTGTATAATATATTTTTTTTTATTTTTTTTTTGTTTGACACATTTGATTATTTGTATATATATTTTGTTTGAATTTTTTTATTAATTTGTTTTTGGATATTTGTATATATAAATTTGTTTTATTTGTATAATATATATATAATTACATAAAAAAAACACTTAAAAATATATAGCTTACCATATAAATTATATTCATAGTAGTATATTATATGGTTCCATATTAAAATAAACTAATATAATACACTAAAATATTACTCAATATATATATATATATATATATATATAAATATTTCTTTTTTTAAGATTTAATTTTTGTTTAATTTTTTTTTGAATTTTTTATTTACAACAAAAAAAAAAAATCAAATAAATTAACGTAGTAAATAAAAAAAAAAAAAAATAAAAAAAATATATGGTACAAATATCATATATAAAAAAAAAGAAAAAACAAAAAATAAATATAAAATATCAAATATAAATACATATTACACAAAAAAAAAAATAAAATAAAAATAAATAAATATATAATATCAAATATATATATACATATTATACCAAAAAAAAAAATAAAAAAAAAACATATAATTTAGTACATGAAAAATTATATACATATAATATAAGCATGTACCATTCAAATATACGAAATAATTATAATTAAAACAAAAAATACAACATATTGCACAAATAAAAAATATAATATAATGCACACATAAACAAAAAAAAAATCAAACATATATATATATATATACATACATATATATATTATATATCCCATACATCTCCTATAGGATATTTCTCTTTCACCAATTTTGTATTTACATCCATTTCAATTTGTACTTTACTGGGTACATCCATAGCATTACTATCCACAGTTGATGTATCATGATCATTTACATCATAATAAATATCATCGTCATACATATCATAATAGTAGGGTTCATTAAATGGTTTGTCCAGATCCTCCAAGATAGTATCCATATTAGTAAATTCCTTCATTCGTTTTTCATGATCCATATCTATCTGAATAGAAACATCAGTATTTAACGTTTTGTTACTATCACTAGGGTGAGTGTTACCACTATGTGTCTCATTTTCCCACTCTTCTTTCAATTTGGCTAATCGTTCGTGATGATTTTCCCACTTTTCGCACATATCTCTATGTCTATCTAGCCATGTATGGAATAGTTCCAGTTGGTTGTGGATGGGGTCACTATTTGTTAGTTTGGCAACACTATATGTACTTGTACGTTTTGGATTATTTGTCCCAAATAATTCGTTTTCTTTTCTTTTCAACAATTCATCATATATATCAATATGTTGATTACCACTTATCGAATCATTAATTAAATCTATACCACTATAAGGATGATGGTTACCACTATAAGAATCATGGTTAGCACTTGTTGGATCACGATTACCACTTAATGAATCATGATTACCACTATATAAATCATTTTTATCACTATATGGACCATTTTTACCACTATTAAACATATCATAATTGTATTCTTCTCCACTATATAAATTTCTATCATGAATAGAAGTAATAAAAGGTTTTTCTTGAGGTTTATCAAAATATAAAGTATTCGGTTGTGTATTCAATGGAATATCTCCACTACTATAATCATTTGGTACATCCTTTGGTTGTTCACTTTGTAGATATTGTGATATAAATTCATCTTTCAATTGATTCCACTCATCATCAGTAATGGGTGGTGGTGTATCACTAGGTGTTTTTGGTATATCACTAGGTATATCATTTTGTATATCATTTTGTGTATCACTAGCTGTTGTGTTGTTACCACTAGCTGTTGTGTTGTTACCACTAGGTTCAAGTACTACTTCAATCAATGTTTTATATTTAGGAGCACGTGGTACATATATATCATTAATATCCAATTCTTCATACTCACTTTCGGAAGATGAAGTAATATCACTATAATGATCGGTGTAACCACTATCAGTTCCACTATCTCCTTCAAGGTAAATGTACCGTTTGCCTCTGTATTTACCACTAGTATAAGGTATATATCTATTGGGTGAAAGTTTTGTCGGTATATCATAATCACTTTTGGGTATATTAATAACACGCAAAAGATCAATAGTAGATTTGGTTTTTTTCTAAAAAAAAATGAACATATGTGTATGTATATATATGTATTTAGGTATATATTTATATATGTATGTATGTATGTAGGTATATATATGTGTTTGTTAATGTATATATGTATGTACTTATGGGTATATATATATATATATATATATGTATGTGTATATGTGAATGTAGTTATGGGTATATATATATAATATATGTATGTATATGTATATGTGCATGTAATTAATTTAATTTTTTTTTTTTTATTTAATTAAATTTTTTTATTTTTTTTTATTTAATTAAATTTTTTTATTTTTTTTAATTTTAATTTTTTTAATTTTTTTTTTATTTAAATAAATTTTTTAATTTTTTTTTTATTTTATGATATATATTTTTTTTTTAACATTTTTTTAATTTTTTTTTATTTTATGATATATATTTTTATTTTAATATATTTTTTTCTTTTTTTTTTATTTTTTTTTTTAACATTTTTTTAATTTTTTTTTTATTTGATGATATATATATATATATATATATATATTTTTTTTTTTTCTTTTTTTTTTTATGTAATAAATTTGTTTTTATTTTATTTCTAATAAATTTTTTTTATAATCATTATTTTTATTAATATAATTTTTTTTTAATTTTTTCATTTTTTTTTTTATGAAAATTTATTTTTTTTTTTTAATTTTAATTTTTATTATTTTTAAAATATTTTTCTCCTTTTTTTTTTTTTTTTTTTTTATTTTAATAAATTTGTTTTTATATTTCTTTTTTCTTTTTTTCTTTTTTTTCATTCTTATCTTTTTCAATATAAATACATATATATATATAAAATATATATAAAACACATACATATACACAAATATATATATATACATCCAAACATACGAACACATACATATACATCCACACATATATATATATATACATATGTACACCACTATATGTATTACCTTCAAAAATAAAAACACTATCGAAGTTAACGCAATAGCTATTCCAAAAGGAATAGTCGTTTGTAGGATAGTCGGGTCCAAAGGTTGATCCGCAGGGGCCGGTGCCAGGGGTGGAGGTCCCACGTCTGGTGCCTGTGGGGGTTGGTTCTCTGTGTCTTTGGTTTCTGCTGCTGGTACACTTTCTTCTTCTGCAGCTTGTTCGGGTTCAGCAGGGGATTCTGCAGCTTTACATTCCTCTTCATCTTCCTCTTTGACTGGTTCTGTTGTATCCACATTTCCACAAATTGCTGGTTTTCCCACTTTGTTTTCTGGGTTTTGTTCCTCATAATCATCAACGTCTTCAACGAGGGTGGATTCATCACAAGTTGTTTGGTTTTCGGCACTAGGTTGGGGGTGTTTCTCTTTACACTTATCAATTTTATCTTGAAGTCTATTAATCATACAATCTATAGCATCGTCTTTACCATTTGGTGAGTGCGCACTGGCACTACATGAACAAAAATTATCGAACTTACTTAATTTTATTAACTTTTTACCATCATTGTTAGCGTTTGCAACAGGAATTTTAGGTATCCAGGTCTCCAAAAAACTTCTCACTGGGTAAACATCTGAATCATTACTTTTATATTGATCATTGAAACGACCTCGTATAGTCTCCCATTCTGTCCTTTTCGTACTTATCCATTGTTCTACACAATTTTTTATACATGTGTGTCCTTCACTACTATTCTTACAATGTGAAATTTTATGTTTAATTTTCTTATAATCCTCTAAAAAATATTCTACCCAACGTTTAAGCAATGCATTGAATAATAAAATTTGATTCCCATCACCGTTTTGCCCATTAACATTTTTCGGTTTACATACATTATAACCACATACCTTACCACATGTCCATACATCTTCTCTAAAACCTTTAAAGATACCTGAAGTTTTACAATCCTTTAAATCATTTTGAGATCCATTTCCACTGTTATCACTCACAAGCATATTTATTTCAGTAGATTGTGCCATTGTTTTAAAATTTGCTGCATTAATTTTATTATCTTTGCACCCATTTTGCATATCACCACTAGTGCATTTAACTTTTGTACAATTTATTTTAAATTCAGGACATGTACCACAATATTTTTCATATCTAAATGTTTCGCCGTTTACATCAAAATCTATTTTATACTCTGGAATATCATTTTTAGAACATGATCCTAACGTTTTTAAAAATGCTGCAGCGTCAGGGAGATTTTGTAATCTTGTATAAAATCCATTATCACTTTTAGCTTTATCACTTTTCGATTGGCATTTATTTTGTTGTTCAGTATATGCATTTTGTTGTTCAACGAATTCGTCTTTTTTTTTATTTATCCATTTTCTATAAGAACTACAAGATTTGGGACAACTGGAAACTAAATCCGGAAGTGTAGTAGGATCGTCAGGAAGATAATCTTTACAACTTTCTCCATCCCCACTATATTGTTTTGTTATACCACCACCAGGACGGTTATCATTTTCTTCCACGTTGCAATCTTTTTTAATCTTATCCAACATCCGCGCCCTTTGTCGACAAAATGTTTCACCCCATTCTTCAAGGTATCGGAAGTAGGGGGGGCGTAACACGAAATCACTCAATTTGGGGGGGTTTTTTTCACCACTAGAGGATGAGACGGTTTTGGGGGTGAAGGGTTTGGCGCCTTCAGTACCACTATTTTCATCTTTAAGTGTGACGGTGTTGTATTCGTATTGGGTTTTGAGTTTTTGGAAAAGATCTTCGCCGTCGTCCGCAGTTTTAACCTGTTCTATTTTTTTGTCTCCACTATTTTTATATGTTAGAGCACAAACCATTCCTTCCCAAATATCTTTTCCATATGTTTCCCACCAGTCTTTTGGTGTGGTTTTTTTGCCACTAAGAGATGGGGAGCTACCACTTTCTTGGTTGTTGTCACCGTTTAAAGTTTTTTTTATTTTCTCCGATATATCTTTTATATTTTCATCACCACTATCTTTTAGCGTCTTAATCACCTCTTGATCACCAAATAATATATCTTTGTAGTCTGCTAATGTATAGAACATCTGACGCTTAAATTCTTCAGGGATTTCACCTTTTTGTAACATTTTTTCGGGGGGGTCCTCCTCATCATCAGTAGGGGGGGTACCAACTGTGCCGAGTAGTTGTAACACACCTTCTTGTGGTTTTTTTTTCTCTTTTTCTTTTTTATATCTATCCCATAGGAAGAAGGTTTCAACGGCAGCACATTTAATAAAAGCATCTCGTAATTGTACTTGTGTTACTTCACTATCACCAAGTGTTTCTAAATCCTTTACATATAATCGTCGTCTCCTGGGTGGCACACAAATGGAACCTTTTTCACCACTAGGGGCACTACGTGCGACACGACCAGCACTACCAACCTCGCCCTTGTTGTCACTATTTGGTTTGGTTGGTATGCACTTCCATTGACTGTATCTTTCTTTTCCGCCTGGGCCGTATTTTAGACCACAAGCGTCGGACAAATTTTCCGGTTTTTCAAATAGTGTTTTTACTATTTCACATGGATTCACCTCGTCTTTTTTTTCCGGTGTTACCTCTGCGACGGTTTCTTGTACGGCCTCTGTCCCATCCACCTTCTTTTCCCCCGACCCCTGTTTTGTGCCTTCCTCCTCCCCCTGGTCTTCCGGGTTTTCCACCTCCTCCGACTTCTCCTCGTCGGGGTCGTCTTCGTCGTCGTCGTCGAGGTCTTCTGAGTCGGGTTTAACTTCAGAACGTGGTGTGGGTTCCTGGGAGTCCGAGCGGGCACCACCATCTCGTTCTTGTTCTTTGCATTCATTCTGTTTTTGTAGGCATCCTTTGGCATCTTTATCTTCGTGATCGAGCAATTTATCAATTGTGGTCTTATTTTGATTGTCGGCATCAACAGTTGTTTCTTCTTCCAACAGTTTCTTAATGTGATCTATTTCTTTTACGTCCCCATAAGTATCTTTAATATTTTCGAAAAGATCCTCTATGTCCAAAACACCTTCAAGAATTATGCCAGGATCTGCTCCTCGAATTTGTTCTTTCATATCTTCTTGCTTGCCAAAATGGTCTTTTATTTGTGTCCATTCCTTTTCTTTTTTTTGTTCAACCCATCGTTTATAACAATCACATTTACCATTACATTTGCTTATACATTGTTTGTTCTCATTTTTTAGGCAATTATCAAGTTCTTTCCTCCATTTTATAGAATCGTCCAACATTTCGGTAACCCACTTCCAAAAAAAAGGATGATAGACCATAACTTCTTGTCCCTTTTGAAACTTTTCCCATTTTCCTAGTATGCAATTATTACTTATATCGGTTTTTTCATAATGACATTCCCAATTATTAATTTGGTTATGCTTTTCAGGTTTTTCACAAAACGTTTTATATTTTTGTAGTATACTTGTCTTTCCTTTTTCTGGGGTAAGTACTGGTATAGTGGTAGTATTTGAATCATCGTAAACTTTCTTTCGAATTTGTTCGGTGCATGATCCTTCTGGGTTTTTTGTACAGTTACCACTCTTGCAAACAACTCCACACCATGGACATGCTTGGCAATATTCCGTATGAGAAAATGTTTTTGCAGGATTATCTTTAGTGAAATTAGCAGCGTCTGCTTTTTGATTTCCTACTGTAGGTTGAGATTGACATATTCCTTCTCTACTTAATTTTTCTAAAAACTGTTCGACATCTCCATAATCCTCTTTAAGTATTTTATAAAATTCTTCATCATATCCTTTATAATTATTATTACTTGTACTTCTTTTTTTCCTACTATTACTTGATATTTCATTTTGGTATTTATTTCTTTGTTTTAAAAATTCTTTTTTTTGGTTATCTATCCAGGGCCCAAAGGGAATACATGTAACAGAACAGTTATGGCAATTATGACCTTTAACAAATTTCTTTTCTCCGCTAGCTGTTTGCGTACAATCAAATCCATTAAGATCACAATATTTCTCACCTTTCGTTTTTCCACGACATTTTTCTATAGCATTTTCTAATTTATATTTTCGTTTACGACAAAAATCTTCTGCCCATTCCTCGAACCAGCGAAGATACTGCGGCACATAATCAAAATATGTAGGTACATCATTTGTCGCACATCGGCATTTATTAGGAGTCGGAGTTGTTCCTCCACCACACGCTGTTTGTCGAAAATATGTACCACCCGGATGTCCGCACGTGATAGCTTTCCATATTTCTTGTCTATTAAGTGCCCACCAATCTTCTCGTAATTTATAATAATTATCACCGTCTTTTTTGTAGCGTTCTTCTGCTTCCTCCTTAAGCTTTTTGTGCTTCTTCAATTCTTCATATATATGCCCGAAAATAACTTTCAATTTCTGTTCTAATTTTTTTCTTCGATTTTTTTCTTCATCATCATAACCACGAAATAGATCTTTGCCGCGTACAATGTCTCCAATATCAGCAAAACTTCGTGCCAACATAGTACATATTTGAGAAGGAGAATCATTATATGTTGCTAGATATTTTGGATAATCTTGTGTTATTGATTGTCCTTCAAATTTTGCTGCCTGACACACATCTACCAATAAATTATGTGTTGCTGTTATTTTTGCAGGATCTATCTGTTCTAGGTTTCTGTCGCATACATGTAATCGTCTGAACGGCGCGCAAGCGTCACCATTACTACCTTTATTACCTTTTATTCTATTATTAGCACATTCTGCGCCACTTACTTCAGAAAAACGTTTTCCTGATCTTTTGTTGCACGGTTCAATTACGTTACTAGTAACATTAGTATGATATTTATAATCAAGATCGCATGGATCTTCTGGTGTTTGTTTATCCGGTGGATTTTTCTCAAATTTTGCTAGTGACAACAATCCTTTTAACTCACTCCCACTACGTTTTAGAGCAGCATCATTTGCTATTTTGTATATATCTTCTCCAATTATATCCAAAAGATGCTTGGCATCCTGGGCATTTTTATACTTATCCTTACCACCCCCACCTGCAGCCGCCATTGTGGTTGTTCGTGACTACATTATGTCATACATACGTGGTAGGTGTGGGCGGTGGTGGTGGCGTATTGCGTATGTTATGGGAGTATTGTGATATGGTAGAATAATGATAATATTGTATTTGTTGAAATATATATATATAAGTATTATATATATATTTATATATATATAGTAATTATAATAGTTGTAATATTATAATATATATATAATATATATTAATAAATAATATTTAATATGTATATAATAATACTTATTAGTTTTATATATATATTTTTAAAAAAAAAATATATATATTAATACTTTTATAATAAATTTAAATATTCTAACAAAAAAAAAAACAACAATTACATTTTATGAAAAATATTATATATTTCATGTATTCCTTTATTTAAATATTTAATTATATATATTATTTTTTTATGTTTTATATATTTTGTAAAATTATAAATGAGAAAAAAAAAAAAATACGAAAATACATACATATAAAAGAATACAACATGTTTATATATTTAATTATTAACATTAATATATTTTTTTTTTTTTCGCCTTATTTTAATTTATTATATATATATTTTAGAGATAACAACAGAGGCAAATATCTTCTTCTGTTTCTCTCTATCTATATTATCTATCATATATCTACATAAAAAAATATATATGCATATATATATATATATATTTTTCATTATATTAAAAATAATACATTATTAATATAATATTTTTTATTCTTATTTTTTTTATATATTATAATTTATAATATATTATATAATATATGACATATCCTGTAGTACAACGTAGATATAAGATCGAGAACAAGAACAAGAACGTATCGATATAGAAATAAAAAAAATATATATATTTGGTAACAAGGAGATAAAAAAAAATATTATATTATTAATTAAAATAATTTTAAAATATATATTTTTTTAGTGTTTTATCTACTACTTAATACTAACTTAAATGTATACATATAAAAGAATACGTATTCCTTGAACATAAAAATATATAAGGGCATACGTATTCTCTGAACATATATATATATATACAAGAGCATACGTATTCTTGATACCATTAATATAAATATATACAAAAAGAATACGTATTCTTCAATCAAAAATATACATATATACATATATATATATATAATAATTCTCGGTTACTGCATGTGTCCGTGCACGATTTCGATTTTTTGGGTATCTTCCATTTCGATTTTTATATTTTTCGTACTTACATTTTTCTATACTTTTCGTTACTTCCATATTTTAGTATAGGGTTTTTCACCTAATTGTTTTTCTTATTATTATTTGTTCATCTTTATGACACTGTAATATGAATATCACATATGTATGAAATTACCTTGATGAACAGATATGTTCTTTAATATTATACTTCCACATACATATACATATATATATTTATACTTGCATGGCGGATGTATATATACTTATCATATATAATTAGGTACAATATATAGATCCTTACGTTCTATGAGAATACAGATCTTTATATAGTAGCTATAGATCCTTCACATATTTAACAATAAAACCATATGAGATACAAAAGATACATGAAAATGTAAACAAAATATATACCTACTCAACAATAATATATATAATCCATATATAAACCCTAACCCCTAAAGTTATACCCTTAACCCTGATACATGGGAACCCCAAAAATTTTTAAACCCAAAAAAAGTATATCCTTAACCCTGGTACATGGGAACCCTAAACCCTAAAGACTAGATCCATTTTTTTTTAAGACTAGGTCCTCTTTTTTTAAGACTAGGTCCTTATTTTTTTTTTTTAAGACTAGATCCTTTTATTTTAAGACTAGGTCCTCTTTTTTAAGCCGGACCTAGATCCACAATTTTTTTTTTTTGAGACAAAAAAATTTTTTTTTTTTTTTTTCTTTTTTTTTAAAATGTACATTTCCTTTTTCTCTTTTTAAGACGTAAAAAAAAAAAATTTTTTTTTTTTTTTTTTTTTTTCTTTTTTTTAAAACGTACATTTGTTTTTCCTATTTTTAAGATTTAAAAAAAATTTTTTTTTTTTTTTTTTTTTTTTGAGACAAGACCTAGATCCTAAAATTTTTTTAAAGCGCACCTATATGCACACAATTTTAATGCGCACCTCCATGCAGTGTTTACGAAGTTGCACCTAGTTGCACCAAAGTAAAATGTTGCACCAACATGCAGTGTTTATCAAGTTGCACCTAGTTGCACCAAAGTAAAATGTTGCACCACCATGCACAATAAGTCGCACCACCATGCACAATAAGTCGCACCACCATGCACAATAAGTCGCACCACCATGCACAATAAAGTCGCACCACTATGCACAATAAAGTCGCACCACTATGCACAATAAAGTCGCACCACTATGCACAATAAAGTCGCACCACTATGCACAATAAAGTCGCACCACTATGCACAATAAAGTCGCACCTCTATGCATAGAATTTTTTTAAACACTAGGTTTAAGGTAGTTCCACTATTTTTTGAACACTTGGTTTTAGGTAAAAGCAACACATGTGAGAAAACACCACTTGTGTGGTATTACCACGTATGTGTGGTATCCCCACATATGTGTGGTATCACTATATATGTGGTATTACCACGTATGTGTGTTATCACCACAACTTGTGTTGTATAACCACGTATGTGTGGTATAACCAACATGTGTGGTATCACCAACATGTGTGTTATTACCACAACTTGTGTTGTATAACCACGTATGTGTGTTATCACCACCACATGTGTTGTATTACCACGAACCAGTGTTTATCTAACACATCGTTTACAGATACTATTTTTAAAGTGCACCATAGGTGCACTACTTTTTAAGACGGAATTTAGTAATGCTAAGACCTATATCAGTACCTATAGGACATAAATTAGTAAGCTTAGGACCTAAGTTAGTGACCTTACAACTTATATTAGTACATATATGACCTAACTTAATAAGCTGAGGACCTATATTAGGTATATTAGGGCCTACGTTAGTTACTTTAACACCTATATTAGTTATGTTAGGACCTACATTAGGTATCTCTGGATCTCATTTCATGATCTTAGGACCTATATTAGGTATCTCTGGACGTACTTTCATTACCTTAGGACCTATATTAGGTATCTTTGGACCTACTTTCATGATCTTAGGACCTATATTAGTTATACTAGGACCTATATTAGTTACGTTAGGACCAAAGATAGTACCTTAATGACTTAGGTTAGTAATTTTATGACCTATATTAGTTAAGTTAAGACCTATAATACTTATATCGGGACCTATATTAGTATGTTTATGACCTAAATTAGTAAGCTTAGGACCTAGGTTAGTTTATCGAGACCTATATTAGTACCTTTATGACCTAAATTTGTAATCTTAAGACCTAGTTTAGTTTATTAAGACCTATATCAGTACCTGTATAACATAAATTAGTAAGCTTAAGACCTATATTAGTAAGCTTAGGACCTAGGTTAGTTTATTAAGACCTATACTATTTATGTTAGGACCTTTATTAGTTAACTTAAGACCTATATTACCTACATTAGGACCTACATTAGGTATCTCTGGATCTACTTTCATGGTCTTAGGACCTATATTAGTTAACCTAAGAACTATGTTACCTACATTAGGTATCTCTGGACCTACTTTCATGATCTTAGGACCTATATTAGTAAGCTTAGGACCTATGTTAGTCGAAGTATGACCTAAGTTAGTTGAAATTAAGGTCTAAGTTAGATGACTTAAGACCTATATTAGTGAATGTAAGGTCTCAGTTTAGTTAAATGAAGACCTATGTTAGCTAAGTTAAGACCTAAGTTAGTAATCATAAGACCTTATGTTAGTCAAGTTTAGACCTAAGTTAGTCACGTTAAGACGCATATCAGTGAAGGTAAGACCTAAGTTAGTACCCTAATGACTTAGCTTAGTAATTTTATGACCTATATTAGTTAAGTTAGGACCTTAGTTAGTTACCATAAGACCTATATCAGTGAGAGTAAGACCTTAGTTAGTCGAAGTATGACCTATATCAGTAAAAGTAAAACTTATATGAATGAAGATAAGACCTAAGTTAGTAAAATTATGACCTTAGTTAGTTAAGTTAAGACCTATATTAGTTACGTTAGGACCAAAGATAGTACCTTAATGACTTATGTGAGTAAACTTAAGAGCTATATTAGTTAAGTTATGACCTAAGTTAATACCTAAGATAGTACCTTAATGACTTACCTTAAGACCTAGGTTACTTACTTTAAGACCTACGTTACTGTAGTTAGGTCCTAACTTAGTGATATTAGGACCTATATTAGTTACTTTAAGACCTACGTTACTGTAGTTAGGTCCTAACTTAGTGATATTAGGACCTATATTAGTTACCTTAAGACCTACATTACTGTAGTTATGACCTAACTTAGTGATATTAGGACCTATATTAGTTACCTTAAGACCTACATTACTGTAGTTAGGACCTAACTTAGTGATATTAGGACCTATATTGGTTACCTTAAGACATACGTTACTGTATTGAGGACCTATATTACTTAACTTAAGACCTAGGTTAGTTTATCGAGACCTATATTAGGTATCTCTGGATCTACTTTCATGATATTAGGATCTATATTACGTATCTTTGGACCTACTTTCATGATCTTAGGACCTATAATAGTTATTTAAGACCTATGTTAGCACAATTAACACCTATATTAGCTACATTAGGACCTATATTTGGTATCTTTGGACCTACTTTCATGATCTTAGGACCTATATTAGTTAACATAAGACCTGGTTTAGTTTATCGAGACCTATATTACCTACATTAGGTATCTCTGGATCTACTTTCATGATCTTAAGACCTATATTAGTTAACCTAAGACCTAGTTTAGTTTATTAAGACCTATATTAGTTATAGTAAGACCTATATTACTTTATTAAGACCTATATTAGTACCTTTATGGCCTAAGTTAGTAAGGTTAGAACCTAGTTTAGTTAACATAAGACCTATGTTTGTGATACTAGGACCTATATTAGTTACCATATGACCTACGTTAGTGATACTAGGACCTACATTAGTTACCATAAGACCTAAATTAGTTACCTTAAGACCTACGTTAGTGATACAAGGACCTATATTAGTTACCTTAAGACTTACATTACTGTAGTTAGGACCTATATTCGTTATTTGAATACCTAAGTTAGTAACCTTAAGACAAAAGCTAGTAATGTTAGGACCTATATTTGTTAAGTTAAGACCAAACTTAGTACCTTAAGACCTAAGATAGTAACCTTATGACCTATATTAGTAATACTAAGACCTAGTTTTTACTTATACTAAGTCTTATATTAATCATTTCAAGGCCTACTTTTGTGAAAGTAAGACCTATATGAGTGAAGGTAAGACGTACATTAGTAATGTTAGGACCTATATTAGGTATCTCTGGACGTACTTTCATTACCTTAGGACCTATATTAGGTATCTTTGGACCTACTTTCATGATGTTAGGACCTATATTAGTTAACCTAAGAACTATGTTACCTACATTAGGTATCTCTGGACCTACTTTCATGATCTTAGGACCTATATTAGTTAACCTAAGACCTATATTACCTACATTAGGACCTACATTAGGTATCTCTGGACCTACTTTCATGATCTTAGGACCTAGGTTAGCTTATTAAGACCTAGGTTAGTTTATTAAGACCTATATTAGGTATCTCTGGATCTACTTTCATGATCTTAGGACCTATATTAGTTAACCTAAGAACTATGTTACCTACATTAGGTATCTCTGGATCTACTTTCATGATCTTACGACCTATATTAGCAAGCTTAGGACCTATGTTAGTCGAAGTATGACCTAAGTTAGTTGAAATTAAGGTCTAAGTTAGATGACTTAAGACCTATATTAGTGAATGTAAGGTCTCAGTTTAGTTAAATGAAGACCTATGTTAGCTAAGTTAAGACCTAAGTTAGTAATCATAAGACCTTATGTTAGTCAAGTTTAGACCTAAGTTAGTCACGTTAAGACGCATATCAGTGAAGGTAAGACCTAAGTTAGTACCCTAATGACTTAGCTTAGTAATTTTATGACCTATATTAGTTAAGTTAGGACCTTAGTTAGTAACCATAAGACCTATATCAGTGAGAGTAAGACCTTAGTTAGTAACTATAAGACCTATATTAGTTACGTTAGGACCTAAGTAAGTACCTTAATGACTTAGTTTAGTAATTGTATGACCTTAGTTAGTTACGTTAAGACCTTAGTTAGTTAACTTAAGACCTATATTACTTAAGTTAGGACCTAAGTTAGTACCTTCATGACTTAGGTTAGTAATTGTATGACCTTAGTTAGTTACGTTAAGACCTACATTACTTACATTAAGACCTACGTTACTGTAGTTAGGACCTATATTTGTTAAGTTAAGACGAAACTTAGTACCTTAATGACTTATGTTAGTGACCTTAAGACCTAAGATAGTAACCTTAAGACGAAAGCTAGTAATGTTAGGACCTATATTTGTTAAGTTAAGACCAAACATAGTACCTTAATGACTTATGTTAGTGACCTTAAGACCTAAGTTAGTAACCATAAGACCTAAGTTAGTAATCATAAGACCTATATCTGTGAAAGTAAGACCTAAGTTAGTAGAAGTATGACCTGAGTTAGTTAAGTTAAGACCTACGTTAGTGTAGTTAGGACCTATATTACTTATGTTAAGACCTAACTTACTGTAGTTAGGATCTATATTAGTTACCATAAGACCTAAATTAGTTACCATATGACCTACATTACTTATCTAAGACCTATGTTAGTAATATTAAGACCTATGTTAGTAATATTAGGACCTATATTATTTACCTTAAGACCTAAGTATGTAATGTTAGGACCTATATTACTTACCTATAAACCTATGTTGCTGTAGTTAGGACCTCTATTAGTTACCTTAGGACCTAAGTTAGTCAGCTTAAGACCCAAGTATGTAATGTTAGGACCTATATTACTTACCTATAGACCTATGTTGCTGTAATTAGGACCTCTATTAGTTACCTTAGGACCTAAGTTTCTGTAGTTAAGATCTATATTAGTTACCTTAGGACCTAAGTTAGTACCTTAATGACTTATGTTAGTTACCTTAAGACCTATATTGTTTATGTTAGAACCTATATTGGTTATGTTAGTACCTAAGTTAGTACCTTAATGACTTAGCTTAGTAATTTTATGACCTATATTAGTTAAGTTAGGACCTTAGTTAGTAATCATAAGACCTATATCAGTGAATGTAAGACCTACATTAGTCGAAGTATGACCTTAGTTACTGAAGTTAAGACCTATGTTAGTTAAGTTAAGACCTTAGTTAGTAAAAGTAAGACCTTAGTTAGTCATGTTAAGACCTTAGTTAGTGAAAGTAAGAGCTAAGTTAGTTATGTTAACACCTTAGTTAGTAAAAGTAAGACCTAGGTTAGTAAACTTGTGACCTATATTAGTTAAGTTAGGACCTTAGCTAGTAATCATAAGACCTATATCAGTGAATGTAAGACCTTAGTTAGTAAAAGTAAGACCTATGTTAGTCAACTTAAGACCTATGTTAGTCAAGTTAGGACCTGAGTTAGTCAAGTTAAGACCTATGTTAGTCAGGTTAAGACGTGTGTTAGTCAGGTTAAGACCTATGTTAGTAAAAGTAAGACCTAAGTTAGTTAACTTCAGGCCTACGTTAGTGAAAGTAAGATCTATATCAGTGAAGGTAAGACCTTAGTTAGTAACCATAAGACTTATATGAGTGAAAGTAAGACCTACATTACTAATGTTAGCACCTATGTTAGTCAAGTTAGGACCTATGTTAGTCAAGTTAAGACCTATTTTAGCTAAGTTAAGACCTAAGTTAGTTAAGTTAAGACCTTAGTTAGTTATGTTAAAACCTAAGTTAGTTAACTTCAGGCCTACTTTTGTGAAAGTAAGAGCTACATTAGTACAATTAAGACCTATGTTAGTACCTACATGACCTAAATTAGTAAGCTGAAGACCAATATTAGTAACAGTAAGACCTTAGTTAGTTACCATAAGACCTATATCAGTGAGAATAAGACCTATATCAGTGAATGTAAGACCTTAGTTAGTCAAGTTATGACCCATGTTAGTGAACGTAAGACCTTAGTTATTGAAGTTCAGACCTTAGTTAGTCATGTTAAGACCTTAGTTAGTAGAAGTAAGACCTTAGTTAGTTAAGTTAAGACCTAAGTTAGATGACTTAAGACCTTAGTTAGTTACGTTAAGACCTTAGTTAGTTACGTTAAGACCTAAGTAAGTACCTTAATGACTTAGGTTAGTAATTGTATGACCTTAGTTACTGACGTTAAGACCTATGTTAGTTAATCTAGGACCTAAGTTAGTTGAAATTAAGACCTATGTTAGTAAAAGTAAGACCTAACTTACTGAAGTTAAGACCTATGTTAGTTAATCTAGGACCTAAGATAGTTAAGTTAAGACCTAAGTTAGTAAAGGTAAGACCTAAGTTAGTAAAAGTAAGACCTAAGTTAGAAGAAGTAAGACCTAAGTTAGTGTAGTTAGGACCTATATTGGTTATGTTAGCATCTACGTTAGGACCTAAGTTAGTATTTTAATGACTTAAGTGAGTAATATTAAGACCTATATGAGTGAAAATAAAACCTGAGTTAGTGAAAGTATGACCTTAGTTAGTCAAGATTAGACCTATATCAGTTAAGGTAAGACCTACATTACTAATCTTAGGACCTATGTTAGTTAATGTAAGACCTATGTTAGTCGAAGTATGACCTTAGTTAGTCAAGATTAGACTTATGTTAGTAGACGTATGACCTAAGTTAGTCAACGTAAGACCTGTATTAGTTAAGGTAAGACCTGAATTAATGAAAGTAAGACCTATGTTAGTTAATGTAAGACCTATGTTAGTCAAGTTAAGACCTATGTTAGTCAAGTTAAGACCTATGTTAGTCAAGTTAAGACCTAAGTTAGTAAAAGTATGACCTTAGTTACTGAAGTTAAGACATAAGTTAGTAAAAGTAAGACCTAACTTACTGAAGTTAGGACCTATAATTGTTAAGTTAAGACCTAAGTTAGTGTAGTTAGGACCTATATGTCTTACGTTAAGACTTATGTTAGTTATGTTAGGACCTAGGTTAGTTAAGTTAGGACCTGAATTAATGAAAGTAAGAACTTAGTTAGTCAAGTTAAGACCTACATTAGTGAAAGTAAGGTCTAAGTTAGATGAATTAAGACCTATAATAGTGAAAGTAAGGTCTGAGTTAGTTAAGTTAAGACCTAACTTAGTAAAAGTAAGGTCAAAGTTTAGTTAAGTTAAGACCTAAGTTAGTAAAAGTAAGACCTAACTTACTGAAGTTAAGACCTTAGTTACTCAATTTAAGACCTCAATTAGTGAAAGTAAGATCTGACTTAGTTCAGTTGAGACCTAAGTTAGTAAAAGTATGACATGAGCTACTGAATTTAAGACCTATGTTAGTTAATCTAGGACCTAAGATAGTTAAGTTAAGACCTAAGTTAGTAAAAGTAAGACCTAAGTTAGTTGAAGTTAAGACCTAAGTTAGTAAAAGTAAGACCTATTTTAGTTAAAGTAAGACCTATGTTAGTCAAATTAGGACCTAAGTTAGTTAACTTAAGGGCTATGTTTGTGAAAGTAAGACCTATATTAGTCCAAGTAAGACCTATATTAGTTAAGTTAGGACTTAACTTAGTAATATAATGACTTGTGTGAGTAACCTTAAGACCTATGTTAGTCGAAGTATGACCTAAGTTAGTTGAAATTAAGGTCTAAGTTAGTTAACTTAAGACCTATATCAGTGAACGCAAAACCTCAGTTAGTCAACGTAAGACCTGTATTAGTTAAGATAAGACCCTAGTCAGTTAAGATCTATATTATTTAAGTAATGACCTGATTAATGTTGAGACGGCATTAGTACAATTAAGACCTAAGTTACTAGTGATGTTAGTAGTTATGTTAGTAGTCAAGTTAGTAGTCAAGTTAGTAGTCATGTTAATAGTTATGTCACTCATGATGTTAGTGATGTTGTTAGTAGTCATGTAAGTAGTCATGTTAGTAATGTTCTTAGTCATGTTAGTAGTAATGTTAGTAGTCATGTAAGTAGTGATGTAAGTAATCAAGTTAGTATTCAAGTTAGTAGTTATGTTAGTGATGTTGTTAGTAGTAATGTTAGTGATCATGTTAGTATTCATGTAAGTAGTCATGTTAGTAGTCATGTTAATAGTCATGTTAGTAATGAAGTTAGTATTCATGTAAGTAGTCATGTTAGTAGTCATGTTAGTAGTTATGTTAGTAGTCATGTTACTTATGATGTTAGTAGTCATGTGAGTGATGTTGTTAGTTACTATGTTAGTGATGATGTTAGTATTCATGTGAGTGATGTTGTTAGTTACTATGTTAGAAGTCATGTAAGTAGTCATGTAAGTAGTCATGTTAGTGATGATGTTAGTTGTGATGATGTTAGTAGTCATGTTAGTAGTCATGTTAGTAGTCATGTAAGTAGTAATGTTAGTAGTCATGGTAGTAGAGATGTTAGTCATGATGTCACTCAACATGTAAGTTATGATGTTAGTAGTCAAGTTAGTATTCATGTAAGTAGTAATGTTAGAAGTCAAGTTAGTATTCATGTAAGTAGTCATGTTAGTAGTCATGTTAGTAGTTATGTTAGTGATGTTGTTAGTTACTATGTTAGAAGTCATGTAAGTAGTCATGTTAGTAATTATGTTAGTAGTCATGTTAGTGATGATGTTAGTAGTCATGTTAGTAGTTATGTAAGTAGTCATGTTAGTGATGTTGTTAGTAGTCATGTAAGTAGTCATGTTAGTCACCATGTTAGTTATGATGTTAGTTGTGATGATGTTAGTTGTGATGATGTTAGTAGTCATATTAGTGATCATGTAAGTAGTCATGTTAGTGATGATGTTAGTAGTCATGTTAGTAGTAATGTTGGTAGTAATGTTAGTACTTATGTTAGTAGTCATGTAAGTGATGTTGTTAGTTACTATGTTAGTGATGATGTTAGTAGTCATGTAAGTAGTCATGTTAGTGATGTTGTTAGTGATGATGTTAATAGTCATGTTAGTGATCATGATAGTAGTAATGTTAGTGATGTTGTTAGTAGTCATGTTACTGATCATGTTAGTGATCATGATAGTAGTAATGTTAGTTATGATGTTAGGAATCATGTTAGTAATCATGTAAATGATGTTGTTAGTCACTATGTTAGTAGTCAAGTTAGTATTCATGTAAGTAGTCATGTTAGTAGTCATGTAAGTAATCATGTAAGTGATGTTGTTAGTAGTCAAGTTAGTAGTGATGTTAGTGATGTTGTTAGTTACTATGTTAGTAGTTATGTAAGTAATCATGTACGTCATGTTGTTAGTAGTCATGTTAGTAATGATGTTAGTGATGTTGTTAGTAGTCATGTTAGTAGTAATGTTGGTAGTAATGTTAGTACTGATGTTAGTAATCATGTTAGTAGTAATGTAAGTAATCATGTAAGTGATGTTGTTAGTAGTCAAGTTAGTAGTCATGTTAGTGATGTTGTTAGTAGTTATGTTAGTGATGTTGTTAGTAGTCATGTTAGTAGTAATGTTGGTAGTAATGTTAGTACTGATGTTAGTAATCATGTAAGTGATGTTGTTAGTAATCATGTAAGTGATGTTGTTAGTAGTCATGTTAGTGATGTTGTTAGTAGTCATGTTAGTAGTAATGTTGGTAGTAATGTTAGTACTGATGTTAGTGATCATGATAGTAGTAATGTTAGTAATGATGTTAGGAATCATGTTAGTGATCATGTTAGTAGTAATGTTAGTAGTCATGTAAGTAGTCATGTTAGTAGTCATGTAAGTAATCATGTTAGTGATGTTGTTAGTACTTATCTTAGTTATGATGTTAGTAGTCATGTAAGTGATGTTGTTAGTAGTCATGTAAGTAGTCATGTTAGTGATGTTGTTAGTAGTCATGTTAGTAGTTATGTTAGTATTCATATAAGTAGTCATGTTAGTAGTCATGTAAGTAATCATGTAAGTGATGTTGTTAATGATGATGTTAGTATTCATGTAAGTAGTCATGTTAGTAGTCATGTTAGTAATGATGTTAGTAGTAAGTTAGTAGTAAGTTAGTATTAATGAAGCAGTAGTCACATAGTAGTAACGAAGTAGTTGTACAAGTAGTAATGATGTTGTCATAGAACTAGTATTGATGTCGTAGTAGTAGTACTAAGTTAGTAGTAAGTTAGTATTAATGAAGCAGTAGTCAGATAGTAGTAAGGAAGTAGTTGTAGAAGTAGTAATGATGTTGTTATAGAACTAGTATTGATGTCGTAGTAAGTTAGTAGTAAGTTAGTAGTACTAAGGTAGTAGTAATGAAGTAGTAATGAAGTAGTAATGAAGTAGTAGTAATGTAGTAGTAAGGTAGTAGTCATGTAATAGTAAGGTAGTAATACTGATGTCGTAGTAGTAGTAGTAATGAAGTACTAAGTTAGTATTAATGAAGTACTACTAAGGTAGTAGAAATGTAGTAGTAAGGTAGTAGTAGTCACATAGTACTAACGAAGTATTGTAGAAGTAGTAATGATGTGGTTCTACAAGTAGTAATGATGTCGTAGTAATGTAGTAGTAAGTTAATAGTAAGTTAGTAGTAAGTTAGTAGTAGTAAGTTAGTAGTAGTCAGATAGTAGTAAGGAAGTAGTTGTAGAAGTAGTAATGATGTTGTTATAGAACTAGTATTGATGTCGTTGTAGAAGTAGTAATGATGTCGTAGTAAGGTAGGAGTAGTAAGGTAGCAGTAAGTTAGTAGTAGTAAGATAGTAGTAAGTGTGTGCATCTATGATGATGTAACCTGCATATAGGTGCTTGAATGTGTGCAATAAACGTAAATTTGCATGCAAAAACAGGCATTTTATGGTATATAATAGAACATGCAAATGTTGCATGCTAAAAATAATGACTAAAAACACAGCATGCAAAATTTATGATAACACACACACAAAGTGCACTACAAACAATAAAGAATGAAGTACTAACATCGCACGTACCACATTAACATAAATAGTTATGATAGTAGTAAGTTAGTAGTAGTAGTAGTAAGTTAGTAGTAATAAAGTAGTACTAAGGTAGTAGTAATGTTCCACCAAGTTAGTAGTAATGAAGTAATACCAAGGTAGTAGTAATATACCACTAGGTTAGTAGTAATAAAGTAGTACTAAGGTAAAAGTAAGATAGTAGTAAGTTAGTAGTAATAATGGAACGCACATCTAAAACAACATCGCACAAAGAGGTTCTACCAATATTGGAAGAAACAAACATGACATGCACACATAATGGCACACGTAAGTTAATACAATATTGATAAAATAGATGTAGTAAGTGTTAAATAATGCTTCAACAAATATTTGTGTGTGTATAAAGATAAACGGTCAGACGTAACCCAACATCATAGGACATGTATGCAACTTGTGTGCAAAAGTAATGATATAACCTGCATATAGGTGCTTGAATGTGTGCAATAAACGTAAATTTGCATGCAAAAACAGGCATTTTATGGTATATAATAGAACATGCAAATGTTGCATGCTAAAAATAATGACTAAAAACACAGCATGCAAAATTTATGATAACACACACACAAAGTGCACCACATACAATAAAGAATGAAGTACTAACATCGCACTTATGACATTAACACATATAGTTATGATAGTACTAAATGTGTAGAAATGGTAGAAATGATGTCGTTTTTGACACATAAAATGACCCAACATATCCCATATTAACTTTGATATACAAAGAGATGGACACTTACTATACAGACAAATATTAGTACTAAGTGCATGCGAAGACTTACTATATAAAATGTGCATGCAATTTTGGGTACTAATTTTTGGGTACAAAGGGGACAGAAACATGGGTATATAAAACATAGAGTAATTGGACTAACCCAACTTTACTACTTCCATGACACATAAAATTATCTATAGTTTTTGAACGAACTATAAAAATGGACTATATTATACCACCACTAAATTTTATGTACCAATTTTTGGCCTAGTGGGGTACATTTATACCCAAAATATGGGGTATATAAAACCGTATGTGTTTGCACCACTGGTACAACACCATATTAGTTGCACACATTTTTACCTATAGTTTTTGTTTGGTATATAAAAATGTACTATATTATTACACCACTAAATTTTTGGCCTAGTGGAATCGTGTAACCCCACTGGTTATATCCCCCCTTCGGGGGGAACCCAATAAAACAACCATATATATCCAGACATGTAAATTTCGGGCCCCAAAAAGAACAATTACCACAAGGTTGGAAAACCACTTAAAAGTATTAGGAAAAGTAAAAAAGGGGAAAAAATATATGGTAAAAACACCAGGCGAGGGGTTTAAGCACCTTCTCAAAAAGGGCCCAAAAAACAAAATTTTCAAAAACAGTGGCGGGAACCCCCTGCACCGCGATGCAGCGGTATTCTGAGTCGAATGAACTAGTCGCTACGGGAATTTTTATTTTTGGTCCCAAAATTTTATGAAAAATGTCCAAAAAGTGATATACCCCCCCCTATGAAAATTGTGGAAAATGGGTAAATTTTTGGTACGACAAATATGGGGTAAGTGGGTAACAGTACACCATTTTTCCACATAGTTTGTGACCCGTAATTCATATTTTGATGTTAAAATTGTGTGTGCAAAGTTATAGTAATTAAATGCCTTCAAGTGCATGTCAATTGTGCAACGAAAGTGCTAGGGGAAAATTCACTATGAATGAGAAATCAGTTGCACACAAAATATAGACATAGTTGGACACATATAGTACCATGTAGTATGTATAGTTAATCATGGACTATGTGATGGAAGACTTGAAATAGGTGTACCAAATTTTGATGACGTTGTAGAAAATGACCGAAAATCCCGAATTTCCAGTTCAATTTCCCCTTTAAAAGAAGTACCATTTTGACCAAGAAATATTAAGTATGCATGTTAGTAATGAGCTGTAGGACAAAATATAGAGCCCAAATTTTGTAATGAGATGTTTGGATGTTGTCTACATAATTATGTGTGGGAATAGTAAAGACGTCTTTTCGTCAAAAATGAAGGCCAAAATTGGGATGACTAAAAAATCATAATAATAGGAGTCCTTTGCACCTAAATGCAGCAGTATTAGCTTTTGATTGAAGTAGTCGTGAGAATTAGTTGAAAAAATGGACCAAAATTTTGAGGAAAAATTGGCCCAAAGAGCAATACCCCCCCCCATGAAAAATTTCAAAAATGGGTAAATTTTTACTATGGGAAAGTAGTAATATTTGGGGTATGTTGGACCATTTTCCTACATAGTAAGTGATGAAAAGTCAAGATTTTGATGTTAAAAATGTGTGTGCAAAGTTATAGTAATTAGATGCATGAAAGTGCATGTCAATTGTGCAAGGAAAGTGCTAGGGGAAAATGGACTATGAAGGAAAATTGAAGTGCACACAAAATATAAACGTAGTGGGAAGTATGTGCTACCATTTTGTATGTATAGTTGATCATGGACTATATCATGGAATAGTAATGAAGTGCGTACAATATTTTCATAATGATGTAGAAAATGGCCCAAAATCCCGAATTTCCAGTTAAATTTCCCCCTATAAAAGAAGTACCATTTTGACAAAGAAATATTAGTTGTGGGTGAGAGTAATGAGTTGCTCGATAAAAAATGGAGCCAAAATTTTGTAATGACATGTTCGAATGTTGTCTATACAATTTTGTGTGCAAATAGTAAAGACGTTTTTTGGTCGAAAATGAAGGCCAAAATTGGGATGACTAAAAAATCGTAATTATAGGAGTCCTTTGCACCTAAATGCAGCAGTATTAGCTTTTGATTGAAGTAGTCGTGAGAATTAGTTGAAAAAATGGACCAAAATTTTGAGGAAAAATTGGACGAAAGAGCAATACCCCCCCCCATGAAAAATTTCAAAAATGGGTCAATTTTTACTATGGGAAAGTAGTAATATTTGGGGTATGTTGGACCATTTTCCTATATAGTAACTGATGAAAAATCAAGATTTTCATGTTAAAAATGTGTGTGCAAAGTTATAGTAATTAGATGCGAGCAAGTGCATGTCAATTGTGCAAGGAAAGTGCAAGGGAAAATTTAGTCCAAAATGAAAACAATGTCATTTCAATGAATAAACAAAGGATGATTATGTGTTGTATGAGTTAATATGTTAGTAATAGTAGTGTCAAAGTAAGTACGAAATGCACTACCATGCACCATAACACTGAGATTAGGTAAAAATGAGTGTGTTTTGGGGGGAATTAAGGAATAGAAATTTTGATGAAAAATGAAAAATGAAATAGACGTATTTGGAGTTGTTAGTATTAAAGTCCATTTTTCGTAATTGAGATTGGACGTGTTCCCTAGTTGGTAAGTGACCATAGATGAGTAAAAAATGAGGTTGTTTTAGTAAAAATGTGTGCAAAGGAGACATGAAATAGTATATAAAGTAGTAATTTTGGACATTATAATTATGAGTCTATGAAAAAGAGGAAGATGTTGTTAGGAAGTAGTAATTATTGGCAGTTAGTAAGTTCATCATTGTTAAATGCAAAGAGGTGCATGTCATAAGTTCAAAGAAAAGAATTTAATGCTGCACTTTGCACACATCTTCCTCAGTTTGTTTGAGATTTGGAACCATTTAGTCCAACCAAGGAGAGAATAAAAACAGAAGTAAGTTACCTCAATGAAGTCATATGATAGTAAAAATGACCATGTAAGTAAAAAAACGCACCTCCATGCATATAAGTAGTAGCATAATGCACACAAAAGCATAAATGTAAATCATAATGTAGATAAAAAACACCTCCATAACATCAACACATCACACATATATCATGCACACAACATAGTATAACAAAAACGACATCATCTACAACATCATCCATGCATGAGGGTGCAGGTAGGTCAAAATTTCGATTTTGAAAAATTTTCATAAAAATTAAGAAAAACCATAACAACATTAAGAACACATCAAGGAGACATGAATGTGATAGTTAGAAGTCCGAAAAAAAAAAAAAAAAATTTTTCAAAAATTGGTAAACTATGACCACAAATGGGTACAACTAACCCAACTAACAACATCAACACAACTAAAAACACATCCAACAACTACAAAACTAGTGGTACTACCCCTTCACACACACACATATACAACAACATACCACTATATTTACCCCCCCTAAGCTAAAGAAACAGCCCGAGAACCTTGAACCTTAGTGCAACACCACTAGTGAGGTGGAACACAAGGTGGTAAAACAATGTAATATGTTGAAGCTAAACCCGGAAGTGGTAATTAAATAGAGGAAGTAGTAAGGTTATATGTGTGTGTAGAAGTAAGAAACACCATGTTATAGTAAAGCTAAACCCGGAGTCGTAGATATATGGGCATTGTAGTAGTAAGAAACACCAAGTTATAGTAAAGCTAAACCCGGAGTCGTAGATATATGGACATTCTATAGTAGTAAATGATGTCGTAGTAAGGTAAAAGCAGTAATAATGAACACAAATTGGACATTATTGTGCATGATAGTGCATGAAATGACAAATAGTAGTACAAAATGGAGGCTACGTGAGTAGTAGTTGAGTGAAGTGGAGTTAGTAGATGATGTTAGAGGTACCATAGTGATGAGTAAAGTCATAATAGTAGTAGTAAATGAGTTATGTTGGACATGATTGTGCATCTAGGTGTAACATTGGAGATAGATTTGGTAGTAATTAGGTAAGATGAAGGTAATAGTTGACCCATGAAGTAGAATAATGATGATATAAGTCAGAATAGTAGTAGTAAATGAGTTATGTTGGACCCTATTGTGCATGTAAGTGCAACATTGGACATAGATTTGGTAGTAATTAGGTAAGATGAAGGTAATACTTGACCCTAGAAGTACAATAATGATGACATAAGTGAGGTTAGTAGTAGTAAATGAGTTATGTTGGTGATTATTGTGCATCTAAGTGCAAGGTAGGACATAAAGTTGGTAGTAGTTAGGTAAAATAAGGTTAGTAGATGACATCATAAGTAAGATAATGATGAATGATGATTAATTAGTCGTAGTATTTGACTTACCTTAGACATAATTATGCATGTAAGTGCAAGGTAGGACATAAAATTGGTAGTAGTTGGGTAAGATGATGATAGTAATTGACCTAAGAAGTAGAATAATGATGATACAAGTGATGATAGAAGTAATAAATGAGTTATGTTGGACCTTATTGTGCATTAAAGTGCAACATATGACAATAATAAGTAGTAATTGGGTATGGAATTAGTACTTGTTAGGTAAGATGATGTTAGTAGATGACGTTATAAGTGAGATAATGATGAACTAAGTCAACAAAGCAGTAGTAAATGACTTATGTTGGACATGATTGTGCATATAAGTGCTATGTTGGACAACAAAAGAGTTATATTTAGGTATGATAAAGGTTATAATTCACTTAGGAAATAAGAGAATGATGACAGAAGTCATGATAGTAGTAGTAGATGACTTATGTTGAACATAATTATGCATGTAAGTGCAACTAAGAACATGAATTTGGTAATAGTAAGGTAAGATTATGATATTAGATGAAGTTAAATGTAGAAGAATGATACCTTATGTGAGAATAGTAGTAGTAGTTGACTTAAATTGGATGTTATTGTGCATGTAAGTGCAATATAGTACATGAAAATAGTAATAGTTAGGTAAAATGAAGACAATAATTGACCTTAGTAGTACAATAATGATGATATAAGTGATGATAGTAGTAAAAGATGACTTAAAATTGACATTATTGTGCATGTAAGTGCAACATTGGACATGGAATTGGTAATAGTAAGGTACAATAATGATAGTAGATGACGTTAAGTGTAGAATAATGATGACCTAAGTGAGAATAGTAGTACTAAATGAGTTATGTTGGTGATTATTGTGCATGTAAGTGCAATGTAGGACATAAAAATAGTAATAAAAGGGTACGATAAAGAACATAATTGACCTAAGAAGTACAATAAATATGATATAAGTCATGATAGTAGTAAAAAATGAGTTACAATTGACATTATTGTGCATATACGTGCACCTGAAGAGACAGAATTAGTAATAGTAAGGTACCATAAGGATAGTAGATGAAGTAATGAGTAAGAACATGATCATATAAGTCATCATAGTAGTACTAAATGACATATATTGGACGATATTATGCATGTAGGTGCACCTTATAAGAACATATGACCAGCATAAGATGAATCATAAGTACTAAATAAGTAATATTACCACCCTAGATAAAATATAAGACCTAGAAATAGTAAAAGAAGAAGTAAGAAGCATAGTTAATGAGCTAAATCCGGAATCTACAATGAATTTAGTAACATAAAAGAAGAAAATGGATAGAAAACATAACAACATAAGTCCTAAACAGCAACAATAGTAATGAAATAGTAACAATAATTCAATAAAAACCTAAAATTCTTACCCCTTCAGAACTAAAGAACAGCTAAACCTGACCTTAGTGCCCAACCGAGTAGCTTATTACCACCTAAGTAAGAAGAAAGTAAGTAAAGAAGTAGATCTTAAGTATGTAAGAGCTAAGTAAGGTAAGAATAAAGAGAGAAAAGTTAAGCTAAGTCCGGATTTTGAGAATAAAGAAGTAAGATAAGAGAAGTAAAGTAGGATAAGTACCTAGATGTAAGTGAAATAAGAGGTATGTAAGGTAGTAGTAAGTAAGAAGTAGATCCTAAGTATGTAAGAGCTAAGTAAAGTAAGAGTAAAGGAAGAAATATTAAGGTAAGTCCGGATTTGGTGAAGAAGTAGTAGAAGTAAGTAGATGAAAGTAAGTAAAGTAGGTATAAATGATGAAGAAAAGTGATAGATGAAGAACTTAGAAGAGTAAATGAAGACTAAGTAGATGATAATAGGGGATAAAAGTATGACATTAAGAAGAAAGAAGTAAGATCAACAAGTGAAGAGTGAGAATTGATGATTGAAGAATGAAGAGGAGGTATGTAAGAGTAAGAAATGAGAAGTAAGAAGATAAGAGTAAGTAAGTAAGGGTAAGAAGATAAGATTAAAGACTTGAAAATGAGGATGTAAGATGAAGAAAGTAAGAATAAGGACGTAGAAGTAAGAAATTAAGACTAGAATTATGAGATTAAAGACGTAGTATTTAAGAAATAAGACCTTGAACATGATAAAAAGAATATAAGAGTAAGTAAGTAAGAATAAAAAGTTAAGTCAAGAACTATATGAGTAAGAATATATGATTAAGAAATGAAAAGTAAGGACCTAAGAAGAAGAAAGTGAGACTAAGAAATGAAAAGTAAGAAGATAAGAGTAAGTAAGTAAGAGTAAGGAATGAAAAGTAAGAAGATAAGAGTAAGTAAGTAAGAGTAAGGACGTAACAGTAAGAAAGTAAGAATAAGAAGTTAAAAGTAAGTAAGTAAGAGTAAGGAATGAAAAGTAAGAAGATAAGAGTAAGTAAGTAAGAGTAAGAAGATAAGACTAAGAAATGAAAAGTAAGAAGATAAGAGTAAGTAAGTAAGAGTAAGGAATGAAAAGTAAGAAGATAAGAGTAAGTAAGTAAGAGTAAGGAATGAAAAGTAAGAAGATAAGAGTAAGTAAGTAAGAGTAAGGAATGAAAAGTAAGAAGATAAGAAGAAGAAATGAAAAGTAAGAAGATAAGAGTAAGTAAGTAAGAGTAAGGAATGAAAAGTAAGAAGATAAGAGTAAGTAAGAGTAAGGAATGAAAAGTAAGGAATGAAAAGTAAGAAGATAAGAGTAAGTAAGTAAGAGTAAGGAATGAAAAGTAAGAAGATAAGAGTAAGTAAGTAAGACTAAGAAATGAAAAGTAAGAAGATAAGAGTAAGTAAGTAAGACTAAGAAATGAAAAGTAAGAAGATAAGAGTAAGTAAGTAAGAGTAAGAAATGAAAAGTAAGAAGATAAGAAGAAGAAATGAAAAGTAAGAAGATAAGAAGAAGAAAGTAAGACTAAGAAATGAAAAGTAAGAAGATAAGAAGAAGAAATGAAAAGTAAGAAGATAAGAAGAAGAAAGTAAGAGTAAGTAAGTAAGAGTAAGGAATGAAAAGTAAGGAATGAAAAGTAAGGAATGAAAAGTAAGAAGATAAGAAGGGGTTCAGGGTTTAGGGTTCAGGGTTTAGGTTTAGGGTTCAGGGTTTAGGGTTTAGGGTTCAGGGTTTAGGGTTTAGGGTTTAGGGTTAGGTTTAGGGTTCAGGGTTTAGGGTTCAGGGTTCAGGGTTTAGGGTTTAGGGTTCAGGGTTTAGGGTTTAGGGTTTAGGTT